>NW_015160208.1:1455686-1514497 GCF_001447785.1 Gekko japonicus
ATTTGTAGGTTCAGTAGCTTTCTCTCGTGCATATCTTGCTTTTGTTCCATCAGACCAACTTTTTTCTTCAACTTTTTAGCATCGTGTGCTGTCTCTTTAAGCTTTTCGTCAGTTTGAATTGACTTCTTCACAAGCTCGGTGATCTGCTGTTGTTGTTTTGCCATACTCTGGTTTGAGGCAGCCATCAACTGGTTAAGACCATCGAGTCTTTCGTTTATGGGCCGAAGTAGTTCCGATAGTGTGGAGAAAACTTCTCCTTCCTCTACCCTCGGACTTTGAGAGCCATGCCCCACTTTTGTTACTTTCCCTCGGATGCCGGCCATTTTCCGCTTTTTTACACGAAAGAGTGCCTTTTCACACTTCTTCAGCAAGTGCAAACTTATTCGTAAAAAACAGCTAAGTCTCTGGCACACTTGAGTGCTTTCTTTTCTCCTCCCCCCGTCTCTTTCAAACACAGTTCAGTTTGTTTACGTCTGGGATTCCTCCCCGACGCCGCTAAGGGTGGGGGGGGGGTCGAAACTCACTTTTAAAACTTCTTCGCTCGTCTCATTCTCCAGTTCATTGACGGTCTGATCTCAGACACCTTTTATTTGCGCTTCATTCGCTGACCCTCTTGCTTGTTCCGATTGGCATCAGCTATGCTCGGTAAAAACCGAGCCTCTCAGGGGGTGGACCGATTGGGGCAAAAAGGAGCGCCTCAATTCTCCGGCTTCTAGCCATCGAAGAGGTCGCCCCCCAAGCGCCCCCGGCTTGGAGCCTCCACTCTGAGGCTCACCTGGGGGTGTCACTTGAGGTGGCACCCCTCCAGCACCCCTGGAGCGCGGAATGCCTCCCCTGTTCAGGAGAGAGCCTCCGCCATCGCTGGAGCCACAGACCGGAAGTCATCCTTTTTTAGTTTCTTGATGGCTTGACAGACTTCTTGAATTGAGATGATCTAATTCAAAATTTCTCTATTATCTTTTGAAGATTTATGAGTTAAAGCTTATTTAATATATTCATCCACTCCATTTACTGTTAAAACAACTTTCTTATAGAGTTTTGAAAAAAAGTGCAAATTGTTCTAGAATTTCTTTCTCTGCATAGGTGATACCATCTTTCCCCCATACACCAATTATTTGCCTCCTTTCAGTTTCTTTACGTAGATGGTATGCAAGGCTGTGATCACATAGGCCAGTAGATCCGACATAGGTGCGAATGCTCAATGGATCTAAAGGGCACGATCAGACAGCAATATCTGGGAAGCGTCCCATAGTCGTTGGCAACCTGTGCTGCTCTGCCATGGAAGTGGAGTTTAAAAGATACCGGGGAAAGTCCGGTAGTAAACGGGTTCCGACAGACTTTCCCCTGTCTGATCAGCTCAAGCGTGCACTCATGCCATCGGGATGGTCCGATCAGGCCATCCTGGCTTGGTGCCATTTCCCCCCCTTCACAGTATGGGCATCATTGCATACCCATAGGGGGCCCTCGGTGCAGAGGTGCGATTCCTCGTTTATGCGCATGGGAAACAAATGGCAAAGAAAAGACTCACTCGCAGTTGCGTCTGATCACACTGTGATGGGCTGTGCCCACAGCTACAAAGGGAGGTGTGATCTGGCAACTGCGGGTCGAATTACTTTTCCCCCCTAAAGATTTTTTTATGCTGACATTCTAGGATCTGAATTCTGTCAGTTAGTTTCTTGATTTGTTCCAATCTTTGCCTCTTTTTCTTTGAAGCAAAAGCAATTAAAGCAATTAATTTTCCTCTCATATACTCTTTACTTTCTGCCCATATAGTTGCCATAGGGAAGATCACCTGTGATATTTAGTTTAAAAAATCCTTCTATGTCTTGTTCATATTTTTTTTTGCAAAATTGTCCTGCAGCAAGAGATTGTCATTCATTCTCCATCTTCTTCTCATAGGCATTTCTCTATGCCATGAAGCCAGTAATGGATTATGATCAGCAATTTTTTTTGGCTGGATTTCAGTGGATCTCAAATTAATGAATAAAGTCTTAGATGTCCAGCACATATCAATTCTTGAGTATGGCTGTCTGAAAAGGTGTAGTCACCAGAGTGAGGATTGAGCGTTCTCCATAAATCTTCTAAGTTCAGCATTTGCATATAAGTACAAACATTCTTGGGTAGTTTTCCTCCTGCAGACTTTTTAGATCTATCCTTCTTTGGATCCCTCTGTTCATGTTGCCAAAAATTAAAATTTCTCCTTGAAAGTCCAGAAGTGTTTGAAAAAAAATTTCATAAAACTTTTCCTTTGCATTATTGGGGGCATATATTGAAGCCAATTTGAAGATTTTGTCTTCTGGAGTTCTTATTTTTAACTGGATAAATCTTCCCTCAAGGTCTTTTAACTCTTGTATTACAGTTAAACGTTGATCAGATATGTAAATCATGACACCTTTTTTGTTCTCTGAGGGTGAAGCTGCATATACTTTGCCCAGTTTTTTGTTTTCCAAAAATTTTTCATGTACCCTTTTAACATGAGTCTCTTGCATACAAATTATAGATAAATTTTGTTTATTTAACCAATTAAATGTCTTGGAATGCTTAGATGGAGAGTTAAATATATCATGCAATTTTCTCATTTAAATACACAAGTATTATGTTTAGATGTAAATGGAGCTCTTGTGTAAGAGGGGGATGGAACGAAATGTCAAAGAAAGGTGTCAGATATAAGGAAGAACTTCCTGACAAGCACCCCATGGTTTTCTGCTCTCCCAGTCCCACCTTCATAAACTGTGTACTGACAACAGTCTTCTCTCCATAACAGGCAAAGGGAGTCTCATGAGGGTGCTCCTACCTCCTAGCAATGTAGATTATAGCAATATGGTGCTGATGAGTAATTATCTGTGCATATCTGCCACTGAGGCTAGTGAATTCCTTTTGTGTATCATTACATTAAGCCTCTTGACACCTCTTATAATAATCTGGTTTTTAGAATATATAAGAAAGGATGAGTTGCTACTGAAATTGTTTCCTTATTTTAGACATGTTCTTATCATTCCTTAGTTCCTCCAGTGCTTGCTTCTTCCTCAGTTCTGCCATTCTGTAAACATCGTCTGTACTGATGCATTGCAGGAACATATTCAGTAAGGGACCAGTTGGGTACTTGAATAATAGGGAATGGGATGTCAGAGCTTTGGAACCCACCAGACAAAGCTCAAGAGTGCTGTCAAACAGTGAAGATTTATTCTGAAGGGCGGGGAAATAAAGCATGTAAAATCAGGGATGGGGGGGGGGGATTGCATGTAACAGCATGTTTGTGAAATACATTATCGTACCATAGATTGTCCCATAGTTTTGTACACGCAGGCTCCACTGTGGAGCTGGATCCATGTAGCATTTTACTGTTTAGTTTCGGTAATTGATTGTGGCTTGGGAGCCATATATGGCTCTTCAACATGCCACTTGTGGTTCTTCTGAGCATCATTTCCCAGCGTGGCACCTACCACACATTTCAGGCAAGTTGGCAAGGCCCTTACCTGGAGGACTGGCAGTTGGTTCCCACCTTGAAACGGTACCAGATGAAACAGGTAGGCTGCAAGTCTCCCTGAGGTGCAGGCATCGTGCCAGGGATGGAAGTAAATGTGGCTCTTTTGGTTGATGGGAATTATGAATGTGGTCCTCTGTGAGCCACAGGGTGAGTATCACTGCTTTAAGCCTTGGATACCATAGTTCATCATTCCTTGCAGTAGAGTAAAAGAAACAAAACAAAGCCTTGGCAAGTCTAAGATTGGTCAAAGTCTCAGAAATTTTGGAGAGACCACAATTGCCGCTTTAGTATACTTCAGCCAGGATGTGTCACTCTCATAGAACATATGGTGGAGGGTGACTAAAGCAATCTCTTACTGACTGCTGAATAGCACTTTGCTCTACCCAAAGCAGTACTAGGTATGTGTCTAAGAAATTCCCTGTAGAATCAAGTACTGGTTAAAGTTGCTAAGCCAGGCCTGGCTTGTCAAAAAACAAAACCAAGCTTACAACCTGGTGTTAAAATCTCTAAATCTCTTTGTCTAAGTGCAGTCACGTTGCCCCTTATGCTACAGATAACCAAAGTGCTTTGAAAACAAGCAAGCCGCTCAAGGACCAAAAGTAGACGGGTTACAGTTCTGTATAGACAGAATGATGGGCAGGAAAGGATCTCTGTCTCTGCTTCTCAGTTTAGCTTAGGTCCTGTTCATACGAGCTGTTTGGGCCGGGAGAAGGACGGATCAGGGCCAGAGCAAATGGGCGTGATCCCACAGCAACATCTGGGGAACGTCTTGCTTCCGTCTCCGATCCGTCCCATCCCGCCCATACAGCGCAGCAAAAAAGAACCACCTCCCTAGGTGGTTCTTTCGGATGGGCCGGACAAGTGTGGCCGTGGGATCGCCGGCGCGTCCTTGCGCCGGCGCATCCCCGGCTCCTGGCCGAACTGCGCATGTGTGCGCATGTGCAGTTCGCCAGGCTCCCCTTCGCACCGTTGCATTCTCCCCAGCATCTGATCGTGCCGGGGAGTGATGCGCTGCGGCTGAGGGGATCCGTGGGATCCCGCCGTGGCGTGTCAAGTTTGGTGCGGCTCTGCTTAGCCGCGTTCCAGCCGTCCCGTGTGGCAGGGACCTTGGTTTGCTTTTTGCCCCCCCCCCAGTTGGAATAACAAGACGGACAACAGTTTGGATCAAACAAGGGCCACTTTATTAACTATATAACAGTTTATTAACCAAAAACCGTGCACAGGGGGCACTCATGCCGAAAGGAACAGGACTTCCTACTACAAGTCCCTTGAGAGGTAAACTCCCAACACAGCGGACGCCTCTGTGTCACGGTCCCAACCTGTGCTCGGGCGGGGTACTGACTTTGCACGCGGTGCACCACGTGAAGTGTTCAGCAGCTGTTGATTTAGGTGTGGACACAACTTGCAGCCACAGATGGAGATGAATCAGGTCCCAGCGTAAGGCAGGATTCATCGCTGCCCTCGAGCGAAAACCCGTAAAGGCTTTATAAACAATATCCAAATATTGCAAAAGTGCAGATGCCCTCCAAGGCTGGTGGCGCACAATCAAACCTGCACATATAAGGAAACTCGGGAGCCAATTGGCCCAGGTCCTGTTGACCCCCCGTCTCTTAATGCGCTCTTTTCCCCTATCATCTAGGTCCTCCTTGTCTTTTTTATCAATTTCCCGAAATAATAGAGTGAACACGTCTACATAGCTACCCTTAAGAATCTTTTCCCTAGTAGCCAAAGAAAGATGATCTCCCAGAGGCAAGGCTATATCACCTAAAGGCAAAGCTTTGGCAGGGACTTGATCATAAGAATATCCACTCGAATTAGTTGGGTACCACCCCCCTTGCCCCACGTATTGTGAAGTTCCACTATCTGCCGCAGGTGGCACAAAATGCCAGGCCAAAGGTGATGGAGAAGCCCCGACCCCTGATGGGGCAACCTTGCCTGAAGAAGATGCCCCCGATGTGTCCTGATTACCCCGATGGCCATGATGTCTCCCTCTGATTGCTATCGCTAGCTTTACCCTCCTGCCTCGCAGGACGCTTGGGACCCTTGTACAGCTCCAACTGTTGACTCCCTTTGCCTTCCGGCACAGATCCAGTATCCATGTCAGCTGTCCCTGAAGTGGACGATTGACTATCCTTGAGGAGCGCCAAACGCACTAAGATCTGCACTTGAAAAGAAGAAATATCAGACGTTTTAGTCTTCTTGGCCTGAGACGGAGAGGGAGTCTCCTGCTGTGGCCTAGTTTTCTATTTCTCAAGGGCTTCTAACCTGGCTAAAAAGACCCGACAGTTAATCGGGTCACCATCCTCATCATTGGAAATCGGTGGTGCAGGTCTAGTTGGGGGCTTCCTAGGTGCAGGCTGTTTGCCCTTAGCCTTGCCTTGACCTTTTTTAGGAGCCATCACTCTGGCTGTATTAATTATCTACTGAAATCCGAAATATTTATCCACTTGCAGTTTCTTACTTTCAAACTGCTAGGTTGGCAGGAGCTGGGGCCAGAGACGGGAGCTCACTCCGTCATGCGGCACTCGGGTCTCGAACTGTGGAACTACTGACCTTCCACAGGCTGCAGTTCAGCGTCTTAACCACTTGAGCCCCCGCAGCTTCGAACGAAAGATGTATCAGGCCCAAGCCCCATAAAGGACCAAGCAGAGGCTCTACCAGTGAGCCGCAGCCCCTCTTAACAAAGAGTCTCTCAAATGGCCTCCTTTCTTTGAATTGGCCCCACTTAAAATGACTGCCAGTCTCTCAGCCACCAAATGGCGTCTGCTGTAGCAGCTACCCTTAAGAAAACTGTCTGCCTCACGCCACCAGAGGGGGCCTCCCCAAGGAACTGGCCATTAGCAGCCAACTGGCGACCCATGATGAGAGGGGGTATTCCCAAAGTTCAGAAAGGTGGGGGGGGGCTTCGCTATAACCAGGCCAAGAATAACCTAGGGCAGGGGAACTGAAGCTCTGATCAAGGGCCTTACAGGGGGGGAAATCAAGAGCCCCACGGCCCCTTGCCCCTGGGCATCACTGCAAGCTCCCTACCACCTCGTGACCCAGACCCGACAGTTTAAAAAGCCCCTGGCCCCCAAGCCCTGCTGTCGCGAGTCAATATGCCCCCCGCCAAACCACGAGTACTCCCTGGTGTCGAGGTTGCCCAGCCTCCATTGCTGTAGACCGCCCGAGCCCACAAAGCCTCCTCCGACCATAGCCGCCGAACACCGCTCACTCCAATCGCCGGTGCCTGAAAGGTCACCAAAGCGATGTTGCTGCTGCTGCCGCTGCGAAACCACCAAACTCGCCGTACAGGGCCCGGGAGGCAACGACAGCACCTCGTCCCCATGTCCTGCTCCCAGTGAGCACGAGGCAGCAACTTCCTTGGGCGGGAGCGGAGCCGAGCCTATACTATACAAATTTGGTGCAATTTTGTGCTTTGAAGCAGGTAGGAGATTTCTCAACAAACAGCTGGAGACTAATCATTAATTACCTTAGTGAAGATGGGAACTTGCTTCTAGGTTCTTCTTCAGGCTGGTTATATTGCAGCAGTTTCATCTAAATCCCTTTGAGCTTATTAAAATTACTGTAGAGCTGCTAGAATACTGATATGACCTTTGATGCTTTAGTAACTACCTTTCCCTGCATTTAGTGTTGCTATTTGTAAATAACCCAGCCATTTTTGAATGTATGTTGCACCTGTCAAAGAAGGTCAAAGAAGAAGGGGACAGCAAAAGATGAGATGGTTAGACAGTGTTATCGAGGCAACAAACACGAGATTAAGCAAACTCCGGAGCACGATGGAAGACAGGAAAGCCTGGCATGATGTGGTCCATGGGGTCACGAAGAGTCAGACTTGACTGTGTGACTGAACAACAACAACAAGCACCTGTGAAAGACTGCTTGATTCAAAGCTTTTGCACAGTTCAGGGTTTTCTACGCTACAGGTTTTTTTAATTGTCACCAGCTGGTTTAATTCTGCCATTTAATACACAAACCTAAGACTGTTTGAAAGTACTGAAAGCACAACTGATATTGGTATTAACTAGTGTCAGAAAGGGTTCTGGTGAAATTGCACGGTAGTAATTGTGTTATTTGTGTAATTGCACAGTCTGGAGTTCTCTATCCTTATGATGAACATGAACAGTAAAATCTTCTTGACCTGCTTCATCTTCTTGTTGTGGGAAGCTCAAAATGACCGATTGCTGCTATGACCACTAAATCATCATTAATGAGAGTGTTGTTAGTTTATGTGGGCTGGGCAGCAGTAGCACACTTCCCTTCCCCAAACTCCATGCCAACCTGGGAAAATTCGGTTTCATGACAAATATTACACCAGTACAACAGTTCTCATTAGCATAAGTGAAGAATTTATGTTCCTCTGTTTAGAAGCCCAGCCAGTGATGTTGTTCCCATGCTGCTGCTGGTGTACATAGAACCACACCTAGAGATGACTTATTAACTATTTAGATTGCTTATTTGCAGTGCCCAGGTGGCTCATACTCCCAAGTCCACAATTCAGTGAAAACCTTGAAGACCAATTAAACATTTATCAGTAAGAGCAGAAATAATAACTACAAGAAAAATGCGAGCACCGGTATAATTAAAGCCAGCAGTAAAATAATTTGGCAGCAAAATAAAAACATAGCAAGAGGAGACATAAGAGCAATAATGCAGCATCTGTGGTAAGCTGATTAAAACCAGCCTGAAAGCTATACTTAAAAAGTATAAAATCAATTAAGACTGATTAAATAAATATCTAACATTAATAAAAACACCTCACCATATCATAATAAAATCACACTGTAATAAAGCATAAGCAAAACTTATCAAGGCAGCAGAAGAGGTGGTGGTGGTAGGGAAACAGGAAAAGCCCAATAATGAATAGTTCAGCAAGTTTATACTTACTTCCATTTAGCCATTCAATAAAACTATCAATAAGCCTGGGTAAATACAAATGTCTTTTTATTTATTTAGAAAATTTATACTTTGCTTTTTTACTTCCTGGAGCACCCAAGGTGATTTCCAATAAGAAATAATCATAAACCCTACACACATTAAAATAACCATGTCAAACACAAAAGCAGAGCAATGCTAACAGAAGCAGGAATATTGTTAATCAAGGTTTAAATAAAGACAAATTTATGATAAAGCAGGCATTAATATGATATCAAATAAATGGAAATTGAATTTTCCCCTTTTATGTTTGTTTTATATGTTATAGTTTGAATATAGTTTGAATAAAGACAAAGCTTTCACCTCCCACTGTTATTTCAATACAGTCGTCCTAGTTTTGCTTAAGCCGCTTATCACAAATTAACAGTATTTTGAATGATCACTAACACTAATCTTCTAGGTCTGAGTTTTGCATAGAAGTGCCACAGCCTGTACCTCTTAGGTTTTGTGGCCCTTTGACTCCACTGTTCACAATTTTTGTGTGTGTGTATGTCTGCCAACTGAAGATGCACTCTATGCTTCTGATGAAGTGAAATATGTCTGTAACATGCCATTAAATTCCTTTTGTTTTTGTTACAACAAACTAGCACACCCCCTTTCCCGAAAGCAGAATCAAGTCCAGTAGCACCTTGGAGACTAACAAGATTTTTGGGATCAGAGGTCATTTCGGGGGGGATCACGGGGGATCGCAGTTCCCCCGGGTGAGGTACGGGGGGCGGGGCACATGACAAAGCCCCGCCCCCTGCTTCCGGCTGCCCTGCTTCCAGCCATCATTCAGCCAGGAGGAGGCAGGAGAAGAGGGAGGGTAAGTTGCTTCCTCCCTGCCTCTCCCCACCCCTGCCTGCCTGGGGCCAGGGAGGGCCTTCACGGGGCTTCCTTGTACTCCCGCCGGCCTTGCAGGTCCACCGCCGGGCCCCTCATGGGGCTCAGCAGTAGAGTTGCAAGGCCGGCGGCAGCAGCCGATACCGTTGGGGGCGGGGTATGTGGCCTTATGACACACTTCCGGTGATGTCAGGGGGTGTGGCCTTATGACACACTTCCGATGATGTCAGGGGGTGTGGCATATGCTAATGAGTTATGCTAATGAGTTTCCCCTAGCTCTTTTTCTACGAAACGACCCCTGTTTGGGATATAACCTTTAGAGAGCCACAGCGCCCTTAGTCAGATACCTGATCATGTTGGTCTCTAAGGTGCTACTGGACTTGATTCTGCTGTTCTACTGGAGGCTGACACAGCTACCCTCTGAAATGTCTCCTAAAGTAGTGTACAAGTAATAAGGTCATTTACCTTTTTCTTTTATATCTTTAATTTGTTCATAATTGCAGGTTTTTGCTTCACCTTCACAACTAAAAAACATGTTTTATGCTGCAGCCCATATACCGCTTACATTAGAATCATTTGCTCTTGCAATCTCATGCTGGTGGCTATTCATAAATCATTGGCTCTTAGGGGGCGTACCAACATAGTTTGTGCTTTGAAGGCCCTTTGAGTAAAATTGGCTCTTTCAAATACACTTTACTCCCCTGCTGTTCCTTTTTCCCCCCCCAATTTAATTTTATTGAATTTTCAAAACTTTAACAAGCATAATGAGTCACGAATCAAACATTACAGTGTGAGATAAACTTATACATCATTAAACCAACATTCAAACTGAGTTTACAAAAAAGGTTGCACAATAATGTATTGAGAACTTCAATATTTTGCAGTGTAAAAAGGTATAAAAACCTGACAATCCTTTAGTCTGAAATACCCAGTCAGTATTGATAAGGAATAGAATAAACACATTTATGTAAACAGCCATATCTTCTAGTCAAGTTGAATTGATATAACATTGTTGGACTTAAAGTGAGCAATAACTGGATCCCAGTAGTTATGCATATGGTCAGTTGAAGTTAATAGTCTCCTAAAAAAAAGAAGTTTTGGGTAATTTGGGACATGATTAATGTTTCCCAAATCCTATCATACCATTCTTCAAGTGTGAGTTATGCTGAATCTTTCCAGCGAATGGCAATGGTGTGCCAGGCTGCAGCTATGAGCAGAGAAATAAACACTTTCTTACATTTTTGCAGTGGTCTAAAAGCAAAACTTCAGGACTAAAAGGGATATTCACTCCCAACCATTCTACAATTTGGTTTCTGACTTCCGACCAAAAGGATGCCACCTCCTAACACTTCCACCATAGATGAAAGTACATTCCCAACTGGCTGCATTTTTTCCAACAATATGGAGTATGTTTAGTATCAATCCTATGGAGACGACTGGGTGTCACATACCAGTTTGCTGTGAGTTTAAAAAATTGAGTTTTGACACTAAAAATGGGAGATGAATTAGATGGGGAAAACCATATCTCATCCCAATCCCCTAAAGACAAATCTGTTGGGAGGATTTTTGCTCATTTGTTTACATATGATGGAGGAGATGACAGATAAGTAACCAAAATAGTTTTGTAAATGAGAAACAGAAGTCCTTTTGTATTAGAGCCATATTTGTCAATAATGATCTCAAAAGCAGTCAAAGGTTTAAGGGTGTATTTCCTGGGGTTGATTTCCAGCATGATATTATGGATTTGAAGATATTGGAACCAGTGAACTGGCTTATGTAATATTGATTCCACCTCTGCCTTAGTTAACACTGCATTGTCATTGAACCATTGAATAGGTTTATCAAGAACTGCCCCTTGCCATGGCAAGAAAGACTTAAAATCACTACCCTGAGGGAGCCAATGTAAGTTTAAAATGCTCAAGATAGGTGATAGTGGAGAGATTTATATCTTCCTAAGTCTATCCCAGATTTTGAGAGTATTGCTCAAAATTGGGTTTGAGGGAACTGTATGTGAGCTAAGTGGTTTTGACTATATTGTCCCTGGCATTGAGAAAGGTGAAGCATATTCTATAGCCACCCATTTATCTTTTGGGCTAGATTGCAAAAATTGCATCAATTGAACGAGTTGAGAAATATTACATTATCTCGCTCTATAACAATTCTGTTTTGGTCATAGACTCTCCTGAACATTCCACACGCTCCCAAATCAGTTGGCTCCTTGATCTGTCACTCAGAAGTTGTCCCTAACCACTGGCTGCGTTGCCTGAGTCTCGCCTCCAATATTCTAAAGTTTTCTGTTCCTCTCCCTCCAATAGCCAGTTGGAACACAGAGGTCATTTGCATATGCAGCCTGATTGGCCTTTACCTCTTAACATTCTAAACAGTTTGCAGTTGCTGTTGGGAGTCATTGAATGTGTTCTGAGGTAAAATACCTATCCCAACATTCCCTTAAAGGGTCACTGGAGTTGCCAATCTCCCTGTGGGGCCTGCAGATCTCCCAGAAATCACCGTGTTCCCCAGCCACAGTACATCATTTCCCCTACAGAAAATTTCCCAGCTATTACAATGGCTGCTTTTGGCAGTGGACTCTATGGCATTATACCCTGCTGAGGTTCCTCCACACCCCAAACCCTGCCCTCCCCAGGCTCTACCCCTAAAGTCTACAGGTATTTCCCAACCCAGAGTTGGCAACCCTGTAACTGGCTATGGAACCGCTTTCCAGACCCTTGGGACCCAGAAGACATGGCATGGGAGGAGGTGCTTTTCTACCTTAGCTGCCACTGCATAACCCCAAATCAACATAAGTCAGGGGTGGAGGGAACCATACCTGTTACCATGAGGCTGTCCTCCCATACTACCCACTTGGGGCAGCAGAATGACTTGAGACAGCCCTGCCTTACAGCTAAGCAGAAGGAAATAAACATGGCTTGCCTCCCTCTATTTTCCCCTTCCCTCTGCCGCCCCACCAGCCACAGTCAGGACACTCACCTGGAGCTTCCTTCTAAAGCTCGTTGTATTTCTTCCCACAATGGGCCTTACTCCTAGTATTCACAAAATTAGGGGATGTAACTTACCAGAAAGACCGGAGACGGTTCTTCTTTCGTACTGGCCGAACTCTAATGAGAGCAAAAATAAAACAAAATTAATATCTCATTTGCTAGCAATTGCACAAATGGTCATTGCAAAAAAATGGAGAAAACAATCTTGTCCCAGACTACATATGTGGTAAAAGAAATTAAGGGATGACTTTATTTAAGGTAAAATTATATCGCAATCAATCATGCTTAATTTGCTTAATTATCAAAAGTCTTTCCAAGTGCTTGGTTTCCAGTTGTAGAACATTTAACAGAACTAGCTATAGTTCCTAATAACCCTCATTATTGAGATTTCTTATATTTTTAAAAATAGAGTAGGTGATTAAAATATGTATACAGTCATATCTCCTTATGAGATTTGTTGTAATTCATAAGAGACGTAGTGGGACCCTTTTATGTTTGTACAGGGTTTTATTAAAATTTAATTTTTTAAAAAATGGACATATATAGGCCTCCCATTTGGTGGGTATGGAATTGAATCCATGCTTGCACACACACACACACCCTCAGAAAAAACTGTTGAAAGACTTTTGCCATTTTACCATTTTGGAATCCAGGAGTTCAATAGGTATCATCTGAATAAAATAAAGGAATTTCGGGCCCTGGTCACACAGAGAATTTGCTGCACGGAAGGCACGAATGCTGGGTGGATTTTCGGGGTGCGACCACACCGCAACATCTGGCAAGCGTAGCGCACCCGTGGCGTGCCGCCAAAGATGCACAGGTAAAAAGTACCTGCAAAGATCTACTGGCAAATGGTTTGCCACAGGCTGCAGATGGACTTGTTCAGTGTGATTGTGCTGGCGTGCGCCTATTCCCTTCGGCCGTCCTCTTTGCAGCACGCGCTGAAGGACGAAACCCCAGTGCCCCGCCGTCGTATCTGATTGCATAATAGCGGATCAGAATGCGACGGTGCAAATAGTGTCCCCCCCCCCGCATTTTCCAGCATGTGTGGCCGGGGCCTAGGAAGGGCAAATATTCCTACAGTTCCTTTCCAATAAGTTCTTGAAGACTTACTTCTATTCTCTGGGTTTTAAAGAGGGCATTTTGTGCTCTCCCTCTTCTGTTCCTCCTTTACATATTTGATTTTAAGTGGATTTAAAATTACATTAGATTGTTTTATATTGTCCCGTGCACCATTTGGCAGGGGTTCTCGTTCTCACTGTTCATTGTATAAAGTTCTTAATAATCCTATTGCACTCTGTGGGATTATTCCCTAACTCCTGTGTCATAAGTGGTTTGATGGCTGCTGTTTGGGCTTTCAGCCCTCTGTTTCTAGGAAGGGCCTTAAACATTGCAGTAAAACGACTCCCTTTAACTCCTTAATGGATTGGTGAGCTGGACAGCGTCCCTTCGACAGTGCATTCATATGTTTCCCACCCTTTATTCCTTCCTGATTCTACCATGCCCATTTACTTTTGTGATGCCATTTTAGTAGCTTGAGCCCCACCCATCCCTTTCTGCCTTCAGCAACCTTTGTAGCTTAGGCTACCAGTCTCCGTGATATATACATATGTTTGGCAATCTGGAAATCCATCCGTTTGCTTTAGGGAGCCTAGGTCTACATACCACCTCCCTGGCTACATTAGAGAGTGGGGAATTGGATCTAACAGAGAGCTGGAGAAACACTTCTCCATTTGCTGAGGCTTTTATAGAGCTCAAACTGGCAGTGATCTGAGTAGTTAGTTGCATCCCCCTCCTTCTCCTGCTGCTTCCTCCCACTCTGAACTCTCCATTTGTTGTGAGAAATTCTGGAACAGCCTAGTGATAGCCCAGCTGCAGCTTCTAAGGCAGAGGAAGCTGCCCAATCAAAAGCTCACAAAGCAAACTCACAACTGAGCAATAAAAGCCATGAGCTGCACTCACTGCAGGTGTCCCACAAACATGGTGCATGAAGGCTCTTTTTGTCAGGAATCTGTGCTGTGCTGTCCTGCTTTCCTCCATACAGGACAGGTCCCTTCTGCTTGTTCCAGGAAGGTAATGCCTAGCAGTTTAATCCAGAGATTATTTGATATCAATAAGCACTGCAAAATAAATAAGATATTAAGGCGATCCAGAAGATTTGTTTTGTAGCACAAGAAATGTGCAGGTGTTGCTCATATATTACATGGGCTTGAGGCACCTCCTTTATTTATTTATTTTCATTGCATTTATACCCCGCCCTTCCTTGCTTCTGTTTTGGAGGGATTGCCTTTTCTCAGTTACTCAAATATCATTTATATTATTGCTGGGAAAATCGGGTTCTTTTCACACCTTATGTGGCCATTGCAGTATGCAGTACTCTGCAGAATGTGGCTGCATGCCCTTGACATCAGTAATGATAAGCCACATAACCATGTCCTTCCCCTGACTGCATGCTGTGTTGCTATTTGTACATGGGTTGCAAAGATGGGACCTGTGTGAAATCCATTCATCTTCAGGGAAGTGTGGGGAAGCCTCCCTGGAGGATAGCTTTGTGAAATAAATGTAGGAGTTATGTGCGGTTTCACTTTTCTCATTGCAAAGACGAACTTGTGCATGCCCCCCCCCCATTGTGAGATGCATGATTTCCCCCTTGTGCCTGGTGCCCATGCATTTTACCAAATGGGAGATGTGCTATAAATGTTCCAATTAAAATATTAAAAAGTGAACTCAGATTATGGGATTCACACAACTGGTCCTTGGGGCTTTTTTGCAACTGCGTGGAGCTGATCTTGGCTTCTCTCAGTGCACCGACTTTTCATATTTGCCTTTGAGACTTCAGTTGATGAAGGGAAACTAAGTATACTGCAGTAAATCATATATAACATTATGGAAATAATATAGTGATATTGTGCACGCTTTAATGTGGATTTGATGTCTTGTAGGGTGTTTGCTTATATAAAGGCTGCATTACATTAAAAGCACTTCCAGTAAAGTATTAGCTAACTGAGGGAGTGGGAGGGACCAGAAGTTTAGCTGTTCTTCAACACACACTTATGCACACAAATAGCAAGGTTCTGCCACAGTCTATTATGTGTACACTGGATATTTTACATCTTTGAATGGGAGCTTGTAGAACTATCCTGTAAAGGCTGGAATATGATAACTTCTGTTAACACTGCAGGTCCGTGCCTATTCGTCTTGTTGTTACCCAGCCCAGAGGGATGTTTCCATAGAATCTCTGCATCTGCTATTTCATATTGTATAAGTACTACTGTTATTCATGTTGCATTGTTGTAGTATTAAAGATTATAAATAACATTGACAAGTGCCATTTGTCTCACCATAGGGTTCATAACAATATAAGAACATAAGAGAAGCCAATGTCCGACCACGACATGGTCGACCATCAGTTACTGATCCTCTACCTTGTCGACTCTGGAGTTCAGGGGCTTGCCTTACAATGCCTTGCATCCTTCCTTCAGGGTTGGGGACCAAGGGTGGTGCTAGGGGAACAGCTGTTTTGAAGGCATCCACTGACTTGTAGTGTGCCTCAAGGGGCAGTACTTTCCCCAATGTTGTTCAACATCTATATGCGCCCCCTTGCCCAGATTGCCCGGAGGCGTGGGCTAGGGTGTCACCAGTATGTGGATGACACCCAGCTCTATCTGCTGTTGGGCGGCCAGTCAGACTCTACACCGCAAGATCTGGACTGGGCATTACAAGCTGTGGCTGGTTGGCTTAGACTGAGTTGACTGAAACTGAATCCGACGAAGACGGAGGTCCTGTGCCCCCTTCCGCCCTGCCCAGGGATGGTTCCTTGGTGTGAACCACCAGCTGAAGAAGAGATCCCTTCTGAGGGCACATTCCCCTTATCCTCAGCACAGTGCCCTTTTTCCTCTTGACCCTCATGCTCCCTGACAGCAGTGGGGCTACCGTTTTCAGAGTGGGACATATCTGACAAGTCCCCGAGAGTCTTCACGTGCCTAACTGACTGTCTCTGCTTTTCCAGGTCAGCCACCTTGGCCTCAAGGGTGCAAACTCATTCCCTGAGAACCAGAATCTCCTTGCACCGGGCACACACCCAGGACTTCTGCCCAGTGGGCAGATAAGTCATATATGTGACAGTCCATGCAAAACACTGGATAGCCCCCAACCCCCTGCTGGCATTCTGCCTTCATAATTGCTTTAATTTTTTTTAAAAAATATTTATATATAATTCCTCTTTTAATACTCGTGTGACCATTTTCCCTAACCCTGTTCCAATGGCAGCCATTTCCTCCCACCACCACCACCAGGGGTACCTTTTTATTTTTTAAAATTAGTACTAGAATATAATGTCAATATACCATTGTAACAATAAGTTTTCCTATTTCTGTCTTTCGTTTTAAAAAAAGTAAATCTCTAGTTCCTCTGCTTGTGGAGATATAAGGGAAAAGGCATATTTTTGCAAGGGAAGGGCAGGAGACTTACTTTTTTAAAAAGCTGGAAATTCAGAGAATCTGTTAACACCTATCAGTACAACCATATATTGATAAAACAAAATTTATGCACTGATTTTTTTTAAAAATGAAAAAAACTGGGTGGCTCAGGGGAGGAAGGGGTGGCCTGGGGTATTGGAGCATGGAAACTGTGGGGAAAGCTGCCATGTGGAAGCCCCATTACTGGTGTGCTTTATCTGCAGCTGCACCAGTGATGGGGAAGCCACAAAATCTTGTCCCTGTGTGGGAGGCACCCAAGATAAAGGTTTCCTCCTCGTGGAGGCTTTGCTCTGGTTTCATGTCTAAACTGGAATGTCTTCAGTGTTTCCCCCTTACTTTGTTGTGTTCTTTCTCAAACCTTTTGCAAAATATTGCAGTTAAAGTGCCTTTGGCCTGCTGTGTGGATGGGAAGATGTGCATTCATGCACATCTCACCCACATTAGTGCCTTTTCCCTTGCCTCAGTCCCCTGCCACTGCCATTCTCCCCTTTGTCACAAGCAGGTTTTTATAGTGATTGGCTTAACATTATAAGGTATCACTATAAACTTAAAATCAGTAATTGACATGTCACTGTAGCTTAATGAGGCAATGGGGTATGGCGGCAGCAGGGGGATGAGGCAAGGAAAACATGAGGGAAATGTGAAAACTACCATGTGGATGCTTTGTTTCGGCAGCAAATGGAAGGAACACAGAGCCATTACTGTGAGGATGCATCCATTATGGACTGACTGAGACAGAGGCCAGTTCCCATACTGTCTGCAAGTGAGCAGGAAGACAGAAAGCTGCTCAGTGGATTGGGAGCCAGGAGTCCCATGTCCTTATTTCTGAAATCCAAGCTTCTTGTTCTTAGGGTTTCCAGGTCCCATGGCCACCGATAGGGGATGTGGCATAAGGTTGCCAGCTCCAGGTTGGGAAACTCCTGGAGATTTAGGGATGGAGCCTGGAGAGGACAAGGACCTCAGTGGGGAGCAATGCCATAAAGTCCATCCTTCAAACCATCCATTTTCTCCAGGGGAATTGATCTCTGTAATCTGGAGATTAGTTGTAATTCCAGGGAATCCCCAGGTCTCACCTTGAGGCTGGCATCCCTACATGTTCTGCATAGTCATATTGTATAGTAGTACCTCATGCCCCATTTCAAAATACAGATGAGCGTTGCGTATGTGAACACTACCTGATATCAAAACCCTATTGCATGTGGAACATGAGCATGTCAAGAAGAGGGCTAGGGGAGAATCCTTCTCCCTGATCTGCTAGCTTTCCTAGGGACAGTCTCTGACAGCAGGACTGGGCAGGCACCTATAGCACACACAGCTAGTTAGGAACTGTATGTATTTGGTGAGCTGATTACTATTCTGTGTAGTTGTATAAAAAAGATAACAGCAACTAGGGCTTTTCTGCATGCTCAGCTTACTTCTGATTTTCTCCCTGTGCATTTTCACAGTTGTGGAGTCAGTGTACTTTCTTCCGCACATGGCTTAAATAATGAGAATTTTCAAGGGAGTTTTCTGTCATCAGATATCTAAATAGTGTGGTCAATGTTCCCTCTAAGCTGCAGAGCCTTGTGAGCAAAAATGCTACTTTGTGAGCAACTGGCATTAAAGTTGTGAGCGGGCGATTTGACTAATGCATAAATTAGTTTGCTCTGGAGCCATCCTTCCTGAGCAAACACAAAAATGTCTGAGCCTGAGGCTAAAAACCTGTGAGCTAGCTCACACTAACTCATCTTAGAGGGAACACTGGTGGTGATATTTAAGCAGGTTGTCTAAATTCCCAGGTTTAATTTTAGAAAGTAAGTCTCTGACACTCTCCTTTGTGGAGATATACCTTTTCCCTTATATCTCCTCAAAGGAGAAGGCTAGAGACTTTTTAAAAAATGAAAGTTGGGAATTTAGAGTACCTGCTTAATCATTACAACTACTATATGGATATATCAATACTTTAGGGCTTTTTTAAAAAGATACACCAAAACTACTTGTTTTCACTGCAGGGAGGGAGGAGAGGGAATGGTTTGATGATAACAATACTGTAATCATTGAAAAGTGGACTGGAGGCAGGTGGGAGTGGGTGGAACAAACGAACAATGTCAGAAACATCATGCATGAGAAAAAAGCCGACTCAAAATCAGCTTCCAGAAAAAGAGCGGGGTAAAAGTGTTCTCAAAAGAACTGGAAGAATTTTTTTTTGGGGGGGGGGGGAGACCAAAGTGAAAATTGAGGACACAAAAATGTGTGAGGAAATTAGGAGATAAACCAAAGCAGTATGGGGTCAGTACTGATGGAAAAAAACTCATGCAAAAAAGCCCCTAGAGCGGCTGGTTGGGCTAAAATTCCTGGCGGTTGTAACTCATTGCTGCTGCTCCTCCTGCATTAAGTAGTTTAAACTGGTAAATTAGCTTCCCCCTCCATCACAAAGATGCAGCTCCTGCCTTTAATGTTTTTATTGTTTATTGACATTTCTCTTCTCCATTTTTGTTGTGAAATTAATTTTTATTGCTCCATCCTCTCCTTAATCTCTTGAAAATGGTGCCTCCAGTATTTAAAAGGAATTTGACTGTTTGGGCTTTCTGAATGCAGGAAGTGCTCCCCCTCCATCTTGTTTCTTTTTCTGACGCTTGTACAGTTTCCAACACTCTGAATATTTTAGGAAACAACCCTGCTATTAACTTTGATGGAGAGGCTGTCCTCCTCCTTCCCCTGTGCCAGGCCTTTTTCAAGGCACCAGGTGTCAAAAGACAGCAGTTCTGTAAACCAGCCAGCTACTAAGTGCGACTCTCTTTTGCCATTCTGAGAATAACTGCGTTTTCTGCAAGTGATGATAGTTTTTCCCCAAGGCTAATGGCAATGGCTGCTTGTTTTCAGCAAAAACAAGTATTAGCAGAATTGTGTGTCTAGCAGGGTGCTGTGGGGGCAGGCTGAGAGTGCGCACAGAATCATGGGCTAACTGTATGGCAGCTGTGGGTTAGACTGGTGGGGCTGCAAGAAGTAGGGGAGGGTCATCCGGGACCTGTTGATATTAAATCTGCAACACCCCCACAGGAGAAATCAGGAAAGGAAACTTACAACACCACAACTTGCCCTGCATGTGTAGGTCCTCTGCCTTTCCAGGTTATAGTGAGTTAGTGTGTGGTCAGTGGAGGCCAGGCAATGCACATGGGTGGAATCACTCTTCAAGGGGCATCTCTTGGTTCCTGCCTTTATAGCTTAGCCCTGAATTGGGTCAGTGGAGAGAAGAATGAGCTTAGGAGGCTGGGTATCCCTTTCCAGAGCCAAGAGGAAGGTGACTGGAAGACAGGACACCTTGAGGAGCCATTCTTTTCCCCAATAAAGTTTTGAAGTATAAAAATTGGAGCAGGGAGGGTGCATTGGAACTAGAACTTCTGGATTAACTATGAGCCTATGAATATAAATGTATACTATATAAGATTTATCCGGGTGATCTTCTGGGTTCTGTTCCTGGCTGTTCCTGGCTGTGTATTTCTGTCTTCACTGAGATGCTCGCCTTTCAGTTTTTACTTCTTCGTCCTTTGCTTCCTCTGCACTTCCTTTCTAATTAGTTCTCCCTGTGGTTTCGTTGTGTCTACCTACAGATGGCACTCCCCTGAGTGAGCTTTCATGGTCCTCTTCTCTGGTGGTTGTGGCCGTTTCCTTCTCTGGGCTCTTCACCTTCATCTTCCTCATGTTGGCCTGTCTGTGCTGCAAGAAGGGGGGCATTGGCTTCAAGGTAAGGACTAGTGGAGGCTCACGACTCCCAGGGATTTCTGTGCTTTCAAAAATCTCTGCTCCACCATGAAGCTTGCAAGGTTACCTTGAAGTCTAACTTACATCATACGGTCATTGCAAGAATGAAACAGGAGCAGGAAGATCCATGAGCAGTATCCTTGTGTGCCTTCGAAGGAAGGGCAGGTAAAAATGTAGAGAGAAATCCTCCTTGTGCGAGGGAAAGTGTTTCAGGAAGTACCTTCGGCCACTGTAGCGTAACTGGGAAAGCAGAGGAAGAAGGATAACTGTGAAAGGACAAGCAATGGGCACGGGATCCCAGCAGCAACAGGAGGTATCCAGCAAGGAATCCTGTGGGCCAAAGGTGAGATGTGGGCAGGCTTAGTGAGCAGAAGCAGCTCAGCAAACCTCTGTTCGCTTGCTGAGACGCAGGCTCCCAGAGCACAGCTGGGGACAGTTATTTGGCAATGTGCAGGAACAGTGGGACTGAGGAATTCTTGCTGAGCTCCCCCCGCCCCCCTCACAGCCTAGAGGAAGAATCAAGGTGGGCGAGGAGAAGCTGTCAGACACAGGAACTGTAGGGAGTCGGTGCGTGAGAGGAGCCTGGTTTGTGTGAGGGGGAGCCAGTGAACTATTTCCTTGGGATATCACATCTAGACCCAGAGTTACACTTGCCAACTTTGGCTTGGTAAATACCTGGAGATGTGGGGGTGGAGCCTAGGGAGGGTGGGGTTGGGGAGGAAGGGACCTCAGTGGAGTATAGTGCTATAGAGTTCACCCTCCAGAGCAGCCATTTTCTCCAGGGAAACTCATCTCTGTAGTCTGGAGATTGGGAACCCTAACCCAGAGCTGCTTTGGACTCCGAGGCTAAATGAACACTCGCTTCTGCAGAAAAAACTAAGTTTTAATTCTCAATGGGGAGCCAGCCTTGTTAACCCATAGCAACAGAATAAAACAGTAGTTTTAAGGAGCTTAAAGACTAACACAATTTATGCAGAAATAAACATTGGCCCCGGTCACACGAGAGGTTTTGGGCCGGGAGAGGGACGAATCGGGGGCGCAGCAAACGGGCGCGATCCCACCGCAACATCTGGGAAGCGTTGCGCACCCATCCCCGATCCGGCCCTTCCGCCCAAAACCCTGCACCAAAAATAAACCACCTACCTGGGTGGTTCATCCGGAAAGGCCACATCAAGGCCGGCCGTGGGATCGCCGGCGCGTCCTTCCGTCGGCGCATCCCCGGCTCCTGGCCGAACTGCGCATGCTCACACATGCGCAGTTCGGCAGCCTCCCCCTCCCCACCGTGCCTTCCTCCCCGGCATCTGACCATTCCGGGGTGCAACGGCGCCGCGGCTCAGGGGATCCGTGGGATCTCGCTGCGGCGTCTCTATTTTGGTGCGGCTCAGATTAGCCGCACTTAGGCCGTTGTTTTTCCTGCCGTGTGGCAGGGACCATTGTTAGTCTTTAAAGAACAGATTTTAAAGGCCCAGAATGCAGAGCAGAGCAAATGGGAGCTGCAATGTGGGCGATGGAGTTAGAAGCTTAGTAAAGAGGCATTCCCCCCGAAGGCTTTTGCAGGCTCAGTCTTGCAATGGGGATGCTTGTGCCATGAGTCACAGGTGAGGCCCCCACATCTGGGTGCTCTTGTCTCCCTGTTGGTGCTGGCTCCATTGCCTAGAGGGTGCTTTGGGCATTGAACTACATACTGGCCCAGTAGGGAGGGTTGGGGATTTATTTATTTATTTATTTCGCCTCTCACTCTGAAGGAGATTCCAAGGACTGAGCCTGTGGGTCAGGTAATAGCTGTGGGTCAACAACCACTCTCGGTCACTGTTGCTGAGTTGGTGGTTTGGTGGGGAGGGGGTCTTTCTCTCTTAAGCCAGCTGGGATTGTCCCCTCGCCCATGCTTGGCTTGGTTACAGTTTGCCCTGGAATGGCCCAGGAGGGAGTGGGCAGTAACGTGACCTTGCAGGCACAGAATGTGCTAGGGAAATGTGTTCCCTCATTGCTGAGATTCTTGTGGAGGCTCTTGGCGTCCAGACCATGGTGGAAGAGGGGTGCTGGAATTGGAGCTATGGCTGGTTCTGTGGGCTAACCATTTGGAGCACTAGCCCGGTTTTGCTGTGGGAACAATGAAGCACTTCAGCCCCCCTACGCTGCCTATATAGGGACGGGGTAAAGGCTGTGAGCAGCCTGCATTTTTTCCTCATGATAAGGGCACAGCAGCAGCAGCAGCAGCAACAGCATAAGAGCACTATGGCGCCGGATGCACAAAGGTGATGCTTACCCTCTCTTACCTGATTGCTGGAGCGGCCTTCGGTGGGAAAAAGCTCACCCAGGTAACAGGAAGTGCTGGCTGACCTCTGGCTGACTTTTGCAGGGTTTGAATGGGGGGTGGAGATGGCTGTTGCTTTAGAAGGCTGGGGTGTGGGGGGGAAAGGTTTGTTGGGGAGGGGTCTAACTTGGTGGGCATGAGCTGGGGAGCAGGGCAATTCAGGGTGGGGGAATTTATTAACACTCTTTCTCTGGGCACTCTTGCCTAGAGCTGGAGAAGCGAACCCCGAGAGAAGAGGCTGAGGATGGTTTTGAGGTGTCTGCCCTGCACGGGGGCCAGCACAGTGCCAAAAACAGCCTGTAATGTAGAACTGGGGAACCCTGGGCAGCCCTCTCCCTGCCCCCTGACCAAGGTGAGGCTGCTTCTCCCTCAACTGTATTTATGACTGTGTCTCTCACTGGGGGCAGGGTGGAGGGAGCAGAGCAGCTGCCTGCTGGCCACGCAGTGCCAAAATGCAGAGGGCCAACTGGGATGTGGAATCCGATGATCAGGAGGAGCAAATGGGCTATTGCTCTGCACTCAGGTCCCCTGTGGCATATGCCAGCAGTCACATATGGAGGTGAGGCTTGGGTGGGTGGGTGGGGGGCCTGAAGGCAGAACCTCCAGCCATTACCCAGCCCCAAACGCTTCAGGGCTTGACATGGGCCCTCTGAGAGTCTGCAGAGGATCTGGGCAGGTCCATGCTTCCTCAGTTTTACTTGTGTCCTGTTTTTCAAAGCTTTCTCTTCAGCCACAGTTTCATGGAGCACACTCTTGTTTTCAAACGAGATTGTAAATTGGTCATCCTTAAATATCCCAGGACCTGTTTCCTGTAGGCCCTCAGCCTGAGTCCTCTCCTCACACAATTGTTTGTTGGAAGAAAAAAGAGAAAGAGTGGGAGTGAGTGCACGGCTGTCTCTGTCCGTCCCCCCCCCCCCAGTTTCAGTAGGTGTGCTGATATCGAGACAGAAATGTATGAATGATTGTGCTTTTTTTGTCTGTGGCCCAGTTCATAGATGCCCTTCTTTGTGTGGGTGACTGCTTGAAATCAGCACCATGCAGGGTGCAGGCATGATCCCAGGTGGGAAGATGTGTGAAACAGTTCTCTCCATATGTGTCATCTCTTTTTCCCCCAAGTTGCCCAAAATGTGTGGGAATCTGTTTCATACAAATGGCTTGCCACACCAGTGAAGTACTTAGGCAATTGCATTTCAAGCGGTAATCTCTACAGTGGGAATGAGTCGGGCCTGTGTGGTGTGAGAGTTGTAAATATTTGTTAGCTGTGTCTCTCCACACCCACAGTCTGATAAGGCCATATCCTCAGTACTAATTGAAATTAGTTTAATAGTAATTCTCTCTTCTTAGGGAATCATGGGAACTGTAGTTTGGGGAGGGGAGGGATCTGTAACAGTGAAGTGACAGCTGTTCAAGAAACCACAATTCCCAGGATACTTTGAGGGAATCCATGACTGTTAAAATGGTATCAAACCAATGCAGGTTAGATGCTGATGGTACCGTGTGCAAAGGGATATGGATATACCTGTATTTTCTTCTAGTGCAGTCCTGTTTAACTATGCATGCATATGGTGTCCCAATGTTTATGGAGAGGGTTTGTGCCTGTCTCCCCACACACACACACCGTGTTGTTCACATTTCCCTTTACATGTGCAAGAAGGAAAGTGTGTTCTCTCCCCCCACTCCACGTGTATATGTATAGGGTAATATGTGTGTGTCTATGCTTCCTCATCTCTGTGTGAGATAATAAACCTTCAGAGTATTTCAAGAATTTGACATGCATTATTTTAGTCACCATGACAATATGAGTAGGAGTAGGATGTTTCTGCTCTGCTTCTTTCTACATGTGGGGTTAAAAATGTCTCTCTGCCCTGTGGTGGGCTCTTTCACTCCCTTCCATCTTTGTCCCCAGGAATTCGAGAATGCTGAGGGAGAAGAATATGCCAGTGAGTTCTCTACCCAGGGCTCACCTGCCACACAGAATGGACCTGAAGTTTATATTCTGCCTCTCACTGAAGTCTCCTTGCCCATGTCCAGGCAGCCTGGACGCTCAGGTAAGTTGTGAAGCCTCTGTGTTTATTTATGTGACTCTTTCACAATCTACGCTAGCGACAGCACACTCTTGCACAAACCTCACAATGATGGGCAAGGATTCGAATTTTTCGCTTACTAATGCTCATGCACTGAAAAGGTGTCCGGAAGGCCCCCCCCCCCCAGTGATTGTGAGTACTTCACTGTGGTAAAAAGAGCACTGTGGGTGACTAATCCGCATTGTGTTTGTACATATGAGCCCCATGGAAGAGGCACCAGTGCAGATAGGCAGGTGTTGCAGCAGTACTAAGATCCAATTATGCTCTTCCACCAAGGTAGCAGCACCTCTACTGGCAGAGGAGGGATTCTGCCACCTTGTCTCCCACACACTGTTTGTGAAGATCCTTTGACCTCCTGAAACAGAAGTTGAGGGGTCTCACTGGGTTATGGCAAGATAAAGAAGATGAAAAAGTCTCATTCTGTTAGCTCCATTCTCTGGTTTGCATCCAGCCTGTTGGATTTCGTTATCAATGTACATGAATCTTTACTGAGTAACATAAGCAAAAAAAACAGGGCCCTGTCCTAAATTTGATAGGGGCAGCAGGGAACTGAAGACAGATGTGTAAAAACATAACCAAACTCAGTGAGAAGGAATACATACAAAGTGTACACGTACTTAGGTTTAGCATCAGTAGGGGATTGAGATCTTTATCTTTTTGTTACGTTTTTATCCCACCCTTCCTGCAGGGAACTCAGAGTGGCTTATTTATTTATTTATTTATTTATTTATTTATTTAAGTTGATTTATTAGGCATAGAATCATAGAGTTGGAAGGGTCCTCCAGGGTCATCTAGTCCAACCCCCTGCACAATGCAGGAAATACACAAATACCTCCTCCTCCACACTGGTGTTCCACGCCCAGAAGATGACCAAAAAAAAAAAAAAAAACCTCCAGGATCTCCAGCTAAACAGGCCTAGAGAAAAATTGCCTCCTGACCCCAAAGTGGCGATCAGCATTTCCCTGGGCATGTAAGAAAGGGCCACAAGAACGAAGCACCGAGGAAACCCTTCCTGCCCTCCCTCTCATGATCTGCCTAAATTCACAGAATCAGCATTGCTGTCAGAGGACCATCTAGCCTCTGTTTGAAAACCTCCAAAGAAGGAGAGCCCACCACCTCCTGAGGAAGCCTGTTCCACTCAGGAACCACTCTAACTGTCAGGAAGTTTATCCTAATGTTTAACTTAAAACTCTTCTGATTTAATTTCAACCTGGGGCAACAGAAGACAACTCCACACCATCCTCTATATGACAGCCCTTCAGGATGGTTATCATATCACCTCTCAGTCGTCTCTCTCCAGGCTGTACATACTGGGCTCCTTCAACCTTTCCTCATAGGACTTGGTCTCCAGACCCCTCACCATCTTCGTTGTCCTCCTCTGGACACGTTCCAGCTTGTCTATATCTTTCTTAAATTGTGGTGTAAGCAGGGCTCAGGGTGGCTTACCTCAGAAGACAAATACAAAAAATAATAAAATTAAGAACAACTTTAAAATACTTAAAAGCATCAACAACATATCAGCATATTCAGAACCCACCAACCCCTTAGGGTGGAGGGGATGTGGATGAGGGGGGGGGGAGTGTGGGTATGAGAGTGCCAGACCGCCGTTGCTCTCCACTAAATGCCTGGCGGAACATCTCTGCCTTGCATGCCCTATGGAACGATAGTAAACCCTGCAGGGCACATATGTTTTCTGGCAGAGAGTTTCCTAGCTGAGGACAGCCAGATCTCTCTCAGGCTTGGGATCACCAGAAGGTTCTTATTCCCAGAGTGTAATGCTCTTCCAGGGGCATATTGACAGAGGCGGTCCCAAAGATATGTGGGTCCCTCACCACCGAGAGCCTTAAAGGTCAAAACCAAAACCCTTGAACCAGATCTGGCACTCCACTGGAAGCCAATGCAGCTTGTGCAGCACAGGCTGAATATGTGCTATCCGAGGGGTCCCCGTAAGGACCCGCATGGCCGCATTCTGGATCAGCTGGAGCTATTGAGATATATGTCAGAGTGATAGAGGTAGCAAGCAGTTACTATAGATCAGTTTGATCTGTTTGTCAGACCTAGCTGTCATGCTGGTAATCATGTAATTACAGCCAGGTGTTTTCTAGCAGGTGTTACTCTTTCTGGGCTTGTTAGAGTTAGTGATTGCATCACCCTGTTAGAGATTGGCTGGGGTTTAGCATAATAGCTATCAGCTTAGTAAACTGGATGGGGACTTAGTTCTCATAGACTAAGGCACGACATGCTGTACAATAGCCTGTATATATCTCTGTATATATTCACCTTTATAACTATATAAACTCTCTGTGCACCTTCATAACTGGTCAGTCTCCCGTTTCTTATTTACAACACCCAATAGGAGTCAGGCTCAAGGGTAAGCCCGCATAGAGCGAATTACAGTAGTCTATCCTGGAGGTGACCATTGTATGGGTTACTGTGGCTAGGTCAGGATGAGACAGGTAGGGAGCCAGTTGCCTAACCTGGCACAGTTAGAAAAACGCTAGCTTGGCAACCTTCGCAACCTGGGCCTCCATAGACAAGGTGATGTCCAGAGTCATATCCAAACTCAGAGCATGCCGTCAAGAGATGGGAGGTTGCCATGGTTGGCAACCCAACCCCTACCCAGCCACAAGAACCTCCATCTTACCTGGATTCAGTTTCTCCTTTCCTTGGTGTGGTTCTCCCTTCCTTAATTTTATGTTCAAAACCACCCTTTGAGGTTAGGTTGAAAGAGAGTAACTGGCCCAAGCTCACTCTGCAGGCTTCACGGCAAGCATGGATTTGCACCAGGGTCTCTCTGGTCCTAGTCCAACACTGTAAGCGCTATATCACGCTGGCCCTCTGCTGAACAATCCTAAGAAATGCCACCTAGATGAGACCGTATCTTCCATGAGTGTAGAGGTATTCAAACGTTCTTATATGAAATGCATATTCAGGACGGCATCTGTTCTGTGTAAAGCAAAAGCTTTATCCTTTTACCAAGAGTTGTCAGTTTAATTTTGTTAAAGCCATATTGTGTTTTTATTCTCTGTGGAACTAATACAGGAAGAAAGCCTTCTACTGAACTAATAGATGTAAAGCAGCCAGAATGAGGCAGTAATAAGTATGTTGTGGTATGAATCCAAAGATCACAACTGGGGTACCCCGTGCAACCCCCCCCCCTATGACAGCCAAGCTTTGAGTGATTTCACTGTACAAGCAGACTGCTTATAGTCCTTAGATCTCAGCAACCTTTCTTTCTTTTTCTTACTTCCAGTTCAAAGACCCCCATTCTCCCCTCCCCTCCTACCCTTATGGCTGTGAAGCAACTGGGCTCTCAGTCCCTCTGCCCACGGCACACTTGCAGCTGCTTGCTGGATACTGTATCTTGGTGGATCAAATCCTTGTTTCAGTCTTCGCCCACATCTGTCCTGTGGGGGGGGGGTGCTTGGTTGCCATTGGCAGCAGCTGCAGTCGAGGAGTGGGCAGCTTTTTTGGCAACTTCCTTGGAGTGCTAAACAGTTTGCTTTTGAACCATGTCACCCCAGCCATGTTCATTGGTTATTTTCATTTTTGTGATGCAGATCCTCTTATATCAGAGTTTCTCTGCAGCATCTTAAAGGTGCTGCTGGAGTCCTGTTTTATTATTTGCAGTATGTGTTGCAATGGCATCTGCCATGGATGTGATGGACACCCCGCCCCCACCTTGTGCATCTTGTCCTCTCTGCCTCCAAGTCCTATTCCCCCTCCAAGGAGGCATGGATGTGATGGACACCCCGCCCCCCCCTTGTGCATCTTGTCCTCTCTGCCTCCAAGTCCTATTCCCCCTCCAAGGAGGCATGGATGTGATGGACACCCCGCCCCCCCCTTGTGCATCTTGTCCTCTCTGCCTCCAAGTCCTATTCCCCCTCCAAGGAGGCATGGATGTGATGGACACCCCGCCCCCCCCTTGTGCATCTTGTCCTCTCTGCCTCCAAGTCCTATTCCCCCTCCAAGGAGGCATGGATGTGATGGACACCCCGCCCCCCCCTTGTGCATCTTGTCCTCTCTGCCTCCAAGTCCTATTCCCCCTCCAAGGAGGCATGGATGTGATGGACACCCCGCCCCCCCCTTGTGCATCTTGTCCTCTCTGCCTCCAAGTCCTATTCCCCCTCCAAGGAGGCATGGATGTGATGGACACCCCGCCCCCCCCTTGTGCATCTTGTCCTCTCTGCCTCCAAGTCCTATTCCCCCTCCAAGGAGGCATGGATGTGATGGACACCCCGCCCCCCCCTTGTGCATCTTGTCCTCTCTGCCTCCAAGTCCTATTCCCCCTCCAAGGAGGCATGGATGTGATGGACACCCCGCCCCCCCCTTGTGCATCTTGTCCTCTCTGCCTCCAAGTCCTATTCCCCCTCCAAGGAGGCATGGATGTGATGGACACCCCGCCCCCCCCTTGTGCATCTTGTCCTCTCTGCCTCCAAGTCCTATTCCCCCTCCAAGGAGGCATGGATGTGATGGACACCCCGCCCCCCCCTTGTGCATCTTGTCCTCTCTGCCTCCAAGTCCTATTCCCCCTCCAAGGAGGCATGGATGTGATGGACACCCCGCCCCCCCCTTGTGCATCTTGTCCTCTCTGCCTCCAAGTCCTATTCCCCCTCCAAGGAGGCATGGATGTGATGGACACCCCGCCCCCCCCTTGTGCATCTTGTCCTCTCTGCCTCCAAGTCCTATTCCCCCTCCAAGGAGGCATGGATGTGATGGACACCCCGCCCCCCCCTTGTGCATCTTGTCCTCTCTGCCTCCAAGTCCTATTCCCCCTCCAAGGAGGCATGGATGTGATGGACACCCCGCCCCCCCCTTGTGCATCTTGTCCTCTCTGCCTCCAAGTCCTATTCCCCCTCCAAGGAGGCATGGATGTGATGGACACCCCGCCCCCCCCTTGTGCATCTTGTCCTCTCTGCCTCCAAGTCCTATTCCCCCTCCAAGGAGGCATGGATGTGATGGACACCCCGCCCCCCCCTTGTGCATCTTGTCCTCTCTGCCTCCAAGTCCTATTCCCCCTCCAAGGAGGCATGGATGTGATGGACACCCCGCCCCCCCCTTGTGCATCTTGTCCTCTCTGCCTCCAAGTCCTATTCCCCCTCCAAGGAGGCATGGATGTGATGGACACCCCGCCCCCCCCTTGTGCATCTTGTCCTCTCTGCCTCCAAGTCCTATTCCCCCTCCAAGGAGGCATGGATGTGATGGACACCCCGCCCCCCCCTTGTGCATCTTGTCCTCTCTGCCTCCAAGTCCTATTCCCCCTCCAAGGAGGCATGGATGTGATGGACACCCCGCCCCCCCCTTGTGCATCTTGTCCTCTCTGCCTCCAAGTCCTATTCCCCCTCCAAGGAGGCATGGATGTGATGGACACCCCGCCCCCCCCTTGTGCATCTTGTCCTCTCTGCCTCCAAGTCCTATTCCCCCTCCAAGGAGGCATGGATGTGATGGACACCCCGCCCCCCCCTTGTGCATCTTGTCCTCTCTGCCTCCAAGTCCTATTCCCCCTCCAAGGAGGCATGGATGTGATGGACACCCCGCCCCCCCCTTGTGCATCTTGTCCTCTCTGCCTCCAAGTCCTATTCCCCCTCCAAGGAGGCATGGATGTGATGGACACCCCGCCCCCCCCTTGTGCATCTTGTCCTCTCTGCCTCCAAGTCCTATTCCCCCTCCAAGGAGGCATGGATGTGATGGACACCCCGCCCCCCCCTTGTGCATCTTGTCCTCTCTGCCTCCAAGTCCTATTCCCCCTCCAAGGAGGCATGGATGTGATGGACACCCCGCCCCCCCCTTGTGCATCTTGTCCTCTCTGCCTCCAAGTCCTATTCCCCCTCCAAGGAGGCATGGATGTGATGGACACCCCGCCCCCCCCTTGTGCATCTTGTCCTCTCTGCCTCCAAGTCCTATTCCCCCTCCAAGGAGGCATGGATGTGATGGACACCCCGCCCCCCCCTTGTGCATCTTGTCCTCTCTGCCTCCAAGTCCTATTCCCCCTCCAAGGAGGCATGGATGTGATGGACACCCCGCCCCCCCCTTGTGCATCTTGTCCTCTCTGCCTCCAAGTCCTATTCCCCCTCCAAGGAGGCATGGATGTGATGGACACCCCGCCCCCCCCTTGTGCATCTTGTCCTCTCTGCCTCCAAGTCCTATTCCCCCTCCAAGGAGGCATGGATGTGATGGACACCCCGCCCCCCCCTTGTGCATCTTGTCCTCTCTGCCTCCAAGTCCTATTCCCCCTCCAAGGAGGCATGGATGTGATGGACACCCCGCCCCCCCCTTGTGCATCTTGTCCTCTCTGCCTCCAAGTCCTATTCCCCCTCCAAGGAGGCATGGATGTGATGGACACCCCGCCCCCCCCTTGTGCATCTTGTCCTCTCTGCCTCCAAGTCCTATTCCCCCTCCAAGGAGGCATGGATGTGATGGACACCCCGCCCCCCCCTTGTGCATCTTGTCCTCTCTGCCTCCAAGTCCTATTCCCCCTCCAAGGAGGCATGGATGTGATGGACACCCCGCCCCCCCCTTGTGCATCTTGTCCTCTCTGCCTCCAAGTCCTATTCCCCCTCCAAGGAGGCATGGATGTGATGGACACCCCGCCCCCCCCTTGTGCATCTTGTCCTCTCTGCCTCCAAGTCCTATTCCCCCTCCAAGGAGGCATGGATGTGATGGACACCCCGCCCCCCCCTTGTGCATCTTGTCCTCTCTGCCTCCAAGTCCTATTCCCCCTCCAAGGAGGCATGGATGTGATGGACACCCCGCCCCCCCCTTGTGCATCTTGTCCTCTCTGCCTCCAAGTCCTATTCCCCCTCCAAGGAGGCATGGATGTGATGGACACCCCGCCCCCCCCTTGTGCATCTTGTCCTCTCTGCCTCCAAGTCCTATTCCCCCTCCAAGGAGGCATGGATGTGATGGACACCCCGCCCCCCCCTTGTGCATCTTGTCCTCTCTGCCTCCAAGTCCTATTCCCCCTCCAAGGAGTCAGAAGAATACCACAAATTCAATATTGAAAAGTTTTGGTGCAAGAGTGATAGAAGGGCCAAAGTGGAGGACTGGTGACAAACTGACATTCTTTACGGGACATGCTAGAAACCCACATCACAGGAGCTTTGTGTTTCCAAATTGCTTCAGCATTACGCTGCTGTTCTTTAAATCCCCCTCCAACTAGCACCTTCTGGATTGTTCTGCCTTTTCAGATGGGGCCCTGCTTGGCCTGTGACTCAACAGTGCCATCTTGTGGGGCCAGCATGGCAGGGCATTCCCATTTAGAGGACAGGATAGGTTTTCCAGGCAGCTCTTCCTAGGGCAGAATACCTGGAAAACAGACTTCCAGCCTGAGCATCCTGGACCCGCCATTAATAGGCAAGGCAAGAGCCTAAGGAAGGTGTGGTGCCCTGGGTTTCCCAGAAAGGGATCTGACCTTCTCATTTCAGCTGAAGTTTCTCTCTTCTCCTGACCGGAGCAATTCCTCTCCCCCCCACCCCACCCCAGAAACAAAGGCTCTTTGGTCCCCAGCTCCCACGGACACTGCATTCTTTCCCATGTGAAGTGGCTGAGGAATCCAAGGGTTGCTTTAATGGGTAGGATGGAAGAGGAGTTGGGCCAGCTAGCCGGGCAGTAGGTCCCCTCTGCTCTGCCCACATGATTTCGTCCTGTGCAGCTCTGTGTGATCTAAATGGACACCTAAAGAATGGGTTCAGTGTCCAGCTGCAGCTACCAGTGCTGGGCCCAACAATAGGGCTTTTGCAGCTTGGAGTGACGGGAACAGCGGCGTCTGGCACTGAGGGGGAGAAGGGATGGCACTGCCTGCTTGCTGGGACCTGGGACTGCCCAGTTGGGTGGGCACTGCATAGCCACATTCCTTTGCCCGGGGGCTTGGGCTGGCTCTGGCAGAGGGCTCCTTGTGCATACATGTGTACGTGCATGGGGTCTCTTACCTTCAGCCCTTGCTCCGCTCTGTCAGTGAAGATGCATCAAGACCCTTCAAGCTGGCCTCAGGGCCCGGGGTGGCTGCTCCTTTCTGTAGGCTTCCCTGTGCCTGGTTATTTAGACTGCCTTCTGCGCCAGACCCCCATCTTTTGTGGAAAGCTAGAATTGGGGTCAGAGTAGCAGAACGACGAGCTTGTGTGACAGGACATGCTGAAGCTCAGACCATTCTGTGTGCTTCTTCACAGTTCAGCTCCTCAAATCCACTGACCTCGGACGCCACAGCCTGCTGTACCTCAAGGAGATTGGCCATGGATGGTTTGGTAAGGTAAGTCCCTGCCCTGGGTTTGACCCCTCTCCCTGTCATTGATTTACAGAGTGGGCCACAGAGGATGTGTGGAGTTAAACTGGAAAGTCAGGGAGAAGTGGGCAGTTTGGTTCCTGTGCATTCTTACCTTGAGCAGTTTGGTCACTGCTGCTTATGGGAGCAGGATTGGAACAATGTGTTTTCCGTTACAAGCTACTATTGGAGATCTTTACTATTGGAGATTGTTGTAGGGCAGGGAGACAAGGAATGAAGTGGAAACGGATGGAATGAGTCATTAGTGAGTCAAGAGTTAGGGGGATCGCCAAGGCAGGAAAGGCACAGGTAAGGGAAACTGGAGACCTGAGACAAAGCATGGATTTCAGATGGCCCCAAAGACATTGAGTTGTCAGTCCTTTGCATATGTATATTTATTGCTATTGCTTATCATTTGGCATGAGGTGTGTGGGGGGGGAACTGACTCCCAGTGCCTCTGCCTCCCTCCCTCCCTTCCTCCCTCTCTTTGAAAAAAAAAGCCAGTTTGAAAACTTGCGATAGCAAATCTGAATTATAGGCAGAGACAGGTCAGGGAGGTGAAATTGCTAATGGAGGAAGGTTGTAGGGCCAGGAGGTTACCATGTTATTATTTTTAATAGATTGTAATTATGCATTTTAATCTTATGAAGCCCCCCTGAGAGCTCATGTTATCTGCAAAAAGTGTATAAGCTTTAAATTAAATAAAAGAATGAGTAAATGCATCAAATCTGTTCTGTTGCAGTGTAGATTTAGCCCAGGAGCAGGCGTGAAACAAGGGCCAAGGTTTGCAACCAGATTATACTTTATCCTGTGACACTTTTGTCCACAAGCTATTAGCTAACAAATGGATGACACTCTTTGCATTGAAAAGGAATCTCACAAAGGAATACTTTGTGAATACTCACAAAGGCATATACACACAAAGTGGAATAAACTGAAGCAAGGAAAGGAATGAGCTTCTTGGTTTTGCTGAAGAACAGTGGGTGAGGTTGGGTTTTTGATGCACAAGCCCAGTGGTGACTAAGCTAGCTTTTAACTTCGTAGTCTATGTGATGTTTGCCCTGGCAACCATCTTGTCAGTTCGGCTTCCTCAGTTCCCATCTGAGCAATGCTGAGAACTGTCCTAGCATGTTCAGCTGTAAGAGTGTGACAGGGTTGTACTTCTCTCTCTTGCTTTTTAGGTGTTCCTCGGTGAGGTGAATGCAGGGCTCAGCAGCACTCAAGTGGTCGTTAAGGAGCTAAAGGCCAGTGCCAGTGTACAAGATCAGATGCAGTTCCTGGAAGAGGCTCAGCCATATAGGTAGGTCCTCGAGCCATTCTGTAGCAGGGGATGCAGAAGGAGGACTCCTTGGGTCTGGATCTTTGATCACGTTCTCTGGTCCTCTCTGCATGAGGATCCATTGATGGCAAACCCCCAGCCCAATAATATAGACATGGCTACGCTGCCAAGTTTGCTCTGTGCCCTTCCATCACATTGATTTACAAAGTCAGAGCGTGATTTCCCACAAGCGCTGCTCCGCGCTCACTCCTCCCTTTTGCCCCGATGGTACATGTCAATTTCACACAAGCTGCTGCGCAGCCACATTTTGCCCCACAGCTTTGTGCGATTTTTCCCGTGTCTACTCAATCCTCAAAAAACAGGATTGAGTAGACGCGGGGGAAATTGCACGAAGCTGCGGGGCAAAATGCGGTTGCGCAGCAGCTTGTGTGAAATTGACACGTACCATCGGGCCAAAGAGTGAGCGCGGAGCAGCGCCTGTGGGAAATCACCCAGACAGTTCGCAAACAGGGTTGCTAAAAGGGGGACAGAGTCTTGGAGGAGGCCGTGGTCGGAGGAGCTGTGGAGCTGTGCAGGTTGTATGATTTGTTTCCCTGTGATGTTGGCTTTGCGGATGGATACTATGAAGGGGGGACCCAGTGAAAATTCTTGCCTGGGAACCATGTTCGCTCGTAACTGTCCATCACAGGTGACGCACAGAGGATAGGTGTTGAAAATATTGGCAACACTCACACAACATGAGGCCTTAACCAGCTTTATTGTAGACCCAAAGAGCAACAAGGAGTAACAGTTACTTGTAGACGACTAGGCCAAGGGCACACTGCTAACTGCAGCCACCAAAGCTCATACTCCCAAGCCAGAACAGAAAAATAAAATAGGCTTAAAAGTACAGTACAACTAGGAGCTGCGGTGGCTCAAGTGGTTAAGACGCTGAACTGCAGGCTGCAGAAGGTCAGTAATTCAGCAGTTCGAAACCCGGGTGCCGCATGACGGAGTGAGCTCCCGTGTCTAGTTCCAGCTCCTGCCAACCTAGCAGTTTGAAAGCAAGAAATTGCAAGTAGATAAATAGGTACCACTTCAGTGGGAAGGTAACAGCGTTCCGTGCGCCTTTGTGTTTAGTCATGCCGGCCACATGACCACGGAAACGTCTTTGGACAGTGCTGGCTCTTTGGCTTTGAAACGGAGATGAGCACCACAACCCTAGAGTCGGATTCGACTGGCTTTCAAGCAAGGGAACCTTTACCTTTACCTTTTTACAGTACAACTAAATACAGAACTGTTCCATACATCACAGCAAGTCTCATTCTAATGGAAGACAGAGAATTCCTCCATTGTCAACATGACACACGGGCCACAGGGAGTTGTTAAGAAGGTTCCTTGACCATAGTGTTGGTGCTGAGGAGGAACTTCAGAACTGTATGACACTCTGAATAAGGACTGATAGAATGACATTGGCAAGGAAGTGGGAGACATAAAGGTTAGGAGGACAGGATAAATTTTGTGAGTTAGGATTGTACACCTTCTGTAGGGCTGGAGTGGGAATCTGCTTAAAGACATATCCTCAGCAAGGCTGGGGAGATCCAGTCAGCCAAACGTTTGTGATTAGTACTTGGGAATTTGTAATGTTTTAATCAGGATGTGGAATGGTAAAATATAGCCCGATCTCATCAGATTGCATAAGTGAAGTAGGGTTTGTACTTGGATGGGAGATTACCAAGTAAGCCTTTGAAAAAGAAGGCAAAGGCAAACCACCCCTGCTTAATTTCTTGCCTTGAACTCCATGGGGTTGCCATAAATCAGCTGTGACTTGATGGCACTTTACACACACACACACACACACACACACAATACATTTTTACCAGTGTGAAGGGCCGGCAGCTACAACCTTGCTTCCATTTCCTAAGAACATAAAAGTATTTCTTCTGCTCCTGGATGCACATTATTTTACTCAGCATTGATTAATCCAGAACAACTAGCATTCTCTGGTCATGTATCCATGACAACTAAAGGGCTGTTAGGTCCCCCTTGCATGCACGGAGGCGCTTTAAGCAGACTCGTGGTGTCTAATTTGTAGCAGATAAGCTGCTTTGGAGCATATGCCCCAGTGGCAGGAGAGCTGCAGTTCTGACCCAAGGGGCGCTGATGAAGGTGTGGGAAGGGAAGGGCAGTGTTGGAAAGCAATGAATGACTGTACTGACTCATGCACAAACAACTCGCAATTGTTTGTGGACATGCTGAGATGGCTGGCACCGCTTAGGATCCATTTATTTATTGTCCGTGCCGGGCTGTGTCATGGGAGCCCCTCCCTGTCCCCAAATGAACCTATTGTTAGGAAAGGGGAAGGAAGGAAAACTGCACATACTGAAATGGATTTGTTTCTCAGCTAGACCTGGTTGGAGCATCATCTGTAGGCCTAACCTACTGCTCTCCTGACTATCCTAGCCCTTGTTTTTCTACTGCTCATTGCTCAGATAGTATCCTGTTGGCCTCAGAGGCTTGGTTTCCCTTCCTCTGCCATGTCCATGATCCTCATTGTATCCTGAAGCCCTCGGTCAGCATTCCTCAGCCTTTCCTTACCCCAGCTCTGGACTTGCTCCCTTGCACTTTCCCCTCCAATCCCATTTCTCTCTCTCCCCTGCTGCCCAGGGCCCTCCAGCACACGAATCTCCTGCAGTGCCTGGCCCAATGTGCAGAGGTCACACCCTACCTGTTGGTGATGGAGTTCTGTCCGTTGGTGAGTCACTAGTAGAGGGAAATCCCACTGCTTCCTTCTTCCATACCTCCTCGATCATGTCTTAGCCCCTGGGTTTAGAGGCAAGGAAGCATCAAATGTTCTTGTGGGTCATTGGCAGAGATTGGGGGTTGTATCATATTGCCTGTCCCTTAGGTGAGCCACCTGAAGCCATGGCTCTGTTGCTGCCTTTATGCAGTGCATCCGCCCTATCCACAATATGGTCTGTCTTGCTTAGGCTGACCTGCAGGGGGATGGTGGGTGGATGGTTCTGCTTTACATAAGGGAGGGTTGGACTAAGTGACGACAGGGAAGGTCCATGACTTAGTGGTAGACCATTTCCTTTGCATGCAGAAGGTCCCAGGTTCAATTACTGTCATCGCCAGTCAAAACAAAAAACCAAAACCAGGCAGCAGGTGATGTGAAAGACTGAGACCCTTGAGAGCTACTGCCAGTCAGAGTAGGCAACATTGGCATTGATCGGCCAATGGTCTGATTCCCTATAAGGCGGCTTCATGTGTTCGCGTGGGCTCTGCACTTCCAAATTCAGCAACGTTTCCTCTCCATGTTGCTGTGATGCTTTAGTGTATATGACCTTTCCTCTACTCTCAACCTGGGCTTTCTTGGGGTCTGGGAACCATCCCCCTTGACTGCGTTGCAGAGATGCTTTTTCTCTCTTGTTCTTCTCCAACCCATCCATTGAGACCTCACAAGAGAGGTCCAGAGGCAGCGGTTGCCATGGGTAACGCTGCTGCTGCTGCCACCCTGACAGGGTGACCTGAAGGGCTACTTGCGGAGCTGCCATGCGGCCGAGGCACTGGCACCTGACCCCCTGACATTGCAACGCATGGCCTGCGAGGTGTCCTGTGGCCTGCTACACCTCCACCGCAACAACTATGTACACAGGTGAGACCTCCCGTCTAATTGCTTCCTGTGTGGGAGTGTGTGCATGTGTGCTTGAGTTGGCCAGGAATCAAGTGCCGAGCCAGAAAAGGGGCAGGAGGTACGCAGGGTTTTGGCCGTAGTATGCAATAGATCAGCTACTGTGGCTCTCTCAGCCTACCTGTTTGTGACACAGGGAGGTGCCCTGAGCCCACTCCACAGCTAGGTCGTGCCACTCAGATCCTTGGCTGAATGTGTTTTGAAGCTGTCTGCTTTTCCGGAAATTTCCGGAGACCCACCTGAGAGACCACCATGAGAGCGTGGGCATGTTATAAAAGCTTTGCTGGGGGTGGGGTGCTGAGGCCTGCTGAGTAGCGGTGGCAAAAAAACCTTCAGATGCAGAATGAACTATATTCTGGCATGACTTCATAGGTTTTTCTGGAACAAAATGGGAACAGGAGATTTTGGCTTCTCGGGTGGGACCTGTGGGCTGTGAGAGACCAAAGGGCTGAGCCCTGAGATTTTGTGCAGAGAGTGCCTTATACACAGTCTGCTATGTGTCTGACCAGTCCTGCTCCCTTCTTTTTCTTTCTTTTTATCCTGCTTGGACATATGGGATATAGCTTACAGCAAGAAACCAGCAGGCTCTGGGTATTTCTGCCATTTCTGCGCTTCTTTTACCAATTGCTCCTCTTCCCCAACAATATCCTGGTGCTGAGTGAGTGGCCCTCAGAGACTCCAGCATCAGTGATTTTGTTGAAGAGGGTGAGCGCTCTCGTCTGATGAAGAAGCATACTCCAGGAAGGCGAGGAGAGAAGTCTTAGGCCACACAGGACATCGAGTTTTGTGTAGCATAGTGGCTAAGAGATTAGGAAATCCCTGGTTCAATCCCCACCTTTAACACGAATTCACTAGGTAGCATCCAAAATATGCGATTAATAATACTGACTGCCCTTTCAAGATTAGTGTAAGGATTGTGTGAAGTCTTCTGAACACCCAAAAGCCCTGTGCAAATTCTTGTCTTCTTCTTCTTCTTCTCTCTCTCTCTCTCTTGATAGCCTCAATCAGGTACAAACATGCCTGAGATAGTTCCATATCCCACCATCCCTTGTGGATGCTCCTGCTTCCCCTGCAGTGGCTGATGGGAGTTGTTCTCCGGGAACTCCAGGGGACAGAGAAGGTGTTTCCACCTGGTCCTGTTTCTCAGTGACACCTAGCTCTTTAGGAGGGTTATTTAAAAAAGGGAGGTCTATTTAAAAGGGTACTCACCAGGGGTGCACCTCCTGGGGTATATAGGTATGTACACGTATTTGAAGCACCTTCTAGAAAGTTCGTTTCCCATTATGCAGAACATTAATTTTGGCATGATGTGTGTGAGACCATTTAACCACAGGAGCTAAGGTTTGCTAAAAGCAATCATACCTCTTTCTGTTTCAACTAACCCTTGAGATGAATCGAGTAGTCCTCTACTGCTGGTTTACTGATTGATGTTTGCTCCTGGAGACAGAGAGAGAAACTTGTGACTGCTGCTGAAGGAATTATTATCTTTATTATTTTTAGCTCAATAACTGATTACTAAGCTATGTGTTTAAGGAGGACAACTCAACTAGTAAGTGAATAATTTCCAGCAGATCTTTCAGAGAGCAGAATCACTTTTTTATTTTTAGGCTAAAAATAGTGGCACAGTAACTCTGTACCTTTTTAATTAGAGTTTGGACATCAGGCATAAAGGGGGAAATCCTCTAGGCCAGTAGCTGCTGGTCACCCTTGCAATCCTAAATCTATACACTAGATCTCTGCTGTGTTTCTAACCCTTTGTTTTGGACTCTTCACATAATTCAAACACTGTTATTCCTGGGAGCTTGAATGTGAGCACATATTGGTCTTGGATGAATGGCCCAGTGAGAGTTCCAGCAGAAGGAGGAAATATATTTGTTGCAGAAAGGGTGAATAAATTAGACAACAGCTCCCCATACCTCCCCTAAAGGAACAGAAGCCAGTGAATTCTACATTCCATCTCCATAAACTAAGGGTAGTTGGGTTACTGTACTTTGCAAAATGTATCAGTCTAACTTAGGTTACTGTGATCTTCATAAGGGCATCCCATAAACACTAAACACGGCAGCAGCAACCACACATCTAACAATGCTGTAGTGTACACTGTGCATCTGCGTGCCCCAAAGCCCCACATAATATACTAATGAAATACCGATAGGCCAACTTAAGCAAAAATACATAATGCATTCTGATTGAAATCCCAGGTATATTGCTAGGTCAGAGGTCATAGAGAAGAGGGGGGAGGGGAGGAAAGGAAAGGAAAGCACACAAGAGAACTGTGGGCATTTGGGCAAAGAGGATGGGTGAAATGACATGGTTACTGGGAAGGATGGAAGGGTGTGGTCACACAAGCAGTTTGCTGCTGCAGTATATCGACTCTAGATAAGTTGCTTGAGTTTGGGACACTTTGCATCGATCACATAGCCCCCACCCCTAAGCTGGCATCATAGTGAGGTAGGGACAAGTGAGGCATGTGAGCCAGAAGTGTGTGTTTGATTGCACCCATTTGATCTGGAGGGGAGGGGTGGCTACGTTGGGCCAAACTGCTCCAAAGTCTCACTCATGTGGAGGAGCTAGGATTTTAAAAAGGTACGCATTCCACATCCAGAAATTCCAGTATGCGTTTGCTTTTTTACACTGCATTTTTTTTAAAATTTCCCATTATGTATGGTTGTGATGGTGTCCTTGATTCCACTGTAGAACGGAGGAGTAAAAAGGCAGCCTTGCAGCAATCAGTGTATTGTGGCAAAGGGATAAGGACCAGGAGGGCAAGCCAGGCGTGCCATGAATGGAGGTGAACTCTCCCTCAGTTTACTGACCAGCTAACTAGCTTCCCATTTGTGCTTGCTCCTCTATTGTGGGAACTTCAGGAGAACATCAGGAGAAAGAAGAGTGGCAGGATGCAACAGCTCTAATGAACTCAGGCGGGTGTGTGGCTAAAGGGTAACTTTCAAACTCCCTCAGTTTTATTGGCTGGTGAGGTCTTCATGTTGGTGCTCGGTATGCTGAGTGGACCTCACGGAGGGAGGGCAGAAACTTTGGGATTCTTCCCAAATCTGATCAGTTCTTCCTCACGCCCTGGCTCTGTGCTTCTGCTGGTCTTGGTCACAGTGCACGAATCCCCCTGGCCTGGCTGGCGCTTACCACTTTCCGCTGTATAATCTCAGCTGGGCATTTCTTTTGTTTAGTGACCTGGCACTGCGGAACTGTTTACTCACAGCTGACCTGACTGTCAAAATCGGCGACTATGGTCTTTCTCACTGCAAGTACAAAGTAAGTCTGCTTTGGGGTAGGGAGCCAGGCAAAGGGACACACACAAGGCTGGCTGGGTTTCTACTGCAGGGTTCGAAGTGCCGACTGAGAGAGGGAGCAGCCGTCTTTGAGTGAGGGGAAACATTGCTGGGAATGCAGATGTCAAAGAGGAGAGTAGGAGTATATGTGGTGGTGGGGAAACAGACATATCATATCTGCAGACACTTAGACGAGACTCAGTGGTCTTTGCCATTATCCTCCACCATAGTGCTGTCTGTCAGTGGCTGGGTAGAGGAGGTGACAGGGGGAGAAGCAGGAGCAGGTGGGAAGCAGCCATCATGGAACGGCCATATTTCCCATTGGGACCAGCTTTTCCGTGCTCCCATAATCATTGGTAGGGCATGGGGTTTAGAGCAGGCATGTAGGTGAGGGTGAGGTCTGCCCTTCCTCTGACCAGTGTGCAGTTTCTGTTGGTTCCAGTTTGACGTGGTCTGGCTTTGTCTCTGCATGCCTGGCAGGATGACTATTTTGTGACGGCTGACCAGCTGTGGGTGCCGTTGCGCTGGGTGGCTCCTGAACTCATCGATGAGGTTCACGGCAACCTGCTTATTGTTGACCAGACCAAGACCAGCAATATCTGGTGAGAAAATTGGAGGTTTGGTGTGATGAGGAAAGTGGCCCTGGGGATAGGAGAGTGGCAGAGTATTGGGCTGATGTCTACATGAGGGAGGAGGAAACCGTATAAAGACTCTGCGCAGCCTGATCCATAGACCAGGTTCTGAGAAGATGGGATATTGGCACAGCAAAGATGGTCTAGAACCAGGTAACGGAGCCAAGTGCGCAGGAAGGCAGCCTGTCATCTCTAAATGGCTGCTTTATTCCCTAGGCCCAGAGTCCAGGAGGCAGTCTCAGGCATGAGTAACTTTTGTTACTCAAAACATTATCTGTGAGAACGTAGTAACTCTATACAAGCAGAGAAAAGGGGGCACGTTGCCTCTGACATAGTATGGCCTGGAAGAGACCCTCTCCTGCATGATGCCGCCGAGGATTGTATCTCCTGAGTTTGCTCCTTTTGAATGTAGCTACCCTGGCTTCAGAGGAGTTGGGCATGTATGACATGGTCCTCTCTGTCTATGGTGTGCTGTGGCCAGGGCTTTTTTTTGGGGGGGGGGGAGGTGCTGGAACTCTCGAGGGAAATGAAGTTTTCAGTCTGTATACTGAAAACCCGTGAACCTTTAAAAATAATTGTGTTGAAGATGTTCCGGAACGCCGATTTGGCACGTCCCCCCAGAAACAAAGCCCTGGCGGTGCCTCTCTTTGTGTTTTGACTTTCTCCTCTTTTGGCAGGTCGTTGGGTGTGACCATCTGGGAGCTCTTTGAGCTGGGAGGCCAGCCCTATTGCCACTATTCGGACCGGCAGGTGCTCACTTACGCCATCAAGGAGCAGCAGCTTAAACTTCCCAAGCCGAAGCTCCCACTCTCACTCTCTGACCGCTGGTGAGTGGAATAGTACTGCAAGGGATAGGGATGGTGGTAGGCCCATGGGGACAGGTGTGGCAAAGGCTAGTTTTGACAGGTGGGACCAGTTGGGTGGGCAGGCGTTTGTAAGCTGCTTTTGTACTAGGCTCCCACATTGCTTCCCCAACACAGCCCTCTATTTAGTGACAGTGGGCATGTCAGCCCACTAGCGTGGGTCAGTCGCACACCTGGAGTCTGTGTGCATCATTTTGCTAGAAAGGGTCAGGAGGACTGAAAGGCCAGACTCTGCGAAGGATTAGAAGGGAGGCTTGGCTGAGCTGAATGCATGAACCAGGCTCATCTGATGGACTCACTTCCCGGTCAGCACGTGGCTGATTCCTAGTGCTCCACTAGGTGCGACTTGTACCTTGGTGGGAAGTCAGTGTAGGGTACAGAGTGATACATGAATGCTGCTCTGTTCTCTCTGAGTGTGTGACAGTATACAACATTCTAGCTGCAGTTCTTAAGTGCCCAGAGGGGTGTTGTGTGAGGCTGGAGAGTAAGGAAGGGGCTGTGTTGCTAGGAGAGAAAACACATCTGGAAAGCAAGTAGTGAGACTTGAGGTTGGGGATGCCCTCTGTGTGGTTGCATGACAGGCATTACTCTGAGAGCAAAGACGGAGACTGTGCTCTTTCTTCCCTGCTCTCAGGTATGAAGTGATGCAGTTCTGCTGGTTGCAGCCAGAGCAGCGCCCCACTGCTGAGGAGGTGCACCTGCTACTCTCCTACCTATGTGCCAAGGGGGCTTCGGAAGCTGAGGAGGAGTTTGAGAGGCGCTGGAACTCCATGAAACCCAGGGGTGGTGGAGGATCAAGCTCTGGCTCCGGCTCCAGCCACATGGGCATTGAGCTTTCCTCTTTCCCACTGCTGGAACATTTTTCCAACGATGGCGATGATGTCCTGACTGTCATGGAGACGAGTCATGGCCTCAACTTTGAGTACAAGTGGGACCAAGGCAAAGCTGAGCACCTTCCAGCCTCGGCCTTGAGCCCTCATGGACCTGCCCGCTATCACGAGCTCTACTACTCAGCCAGCAGCAGCGGTGGAGGGGGCGGGCACCTCAGCCTGGGCGTCTCACCCTCCTGCTATGAGTGCAAGGTGCAAGGCTGTCCTGGTCTGCACACGCCAGGTGTGGTTCCTGTCCTGAGTGCCCACAGCCCCTCACTTAATAGCGAGTACTACATCCGCATTGAAGAAGCGGCCTCAGAGGGTAGCGGGGCTGATCTGGACTACACGATGTGCTCCTACAGTCCTGAGTTTGGCTGTTCGTCCCGAAGCTGGCAAGCCAAGGAGGGCCCCTATGAATCAAGCAATAGCCCTGCTGTCTCACTCACCATGGAACCTCTTCTGGGCCATTCCACACACACCGACAGTCACTGGGAACCCCCCGAATACTACTCCTATGGAGGACAAGGGGACAAGGAAGTCCCATACTATGAGGCCTCCCCAAGGGAAAGTGCTGATGACTACCTGCTGAAAGAGCCCAGTGGCTCTGAGTGGCCTGTTCCGGTTTTGCAGAAGACTGCCTTCACTGACCCACTGGGTGTGTCGCCGTCAGTGACCTACAGCTACAAGGAGGCCACGTTGGACTGTGTCACTCTGGATCTGGATGAGGAGAACTCTTGTGGCAGCCCCAGGAGTGAAGGGGGTGAGAATGACGAATCCCCTTCCTCCAGCAAGCAGTGGACATCCAACACCTCAGCCAATAATAACAGCGGCCACTCATTATCCCCCTGTGAGCCACCTGCGAATGACAGCTGGTGCTACCGGCACATGATCACCTTCCAGGGGCTCATGGCAGAACCGCTGTGCACAGTACCCCGGGATGAGCCCACTCTCGGGCTCAAGGATCTGCGAGCTGCACTGCTGGGTGGGGAGTGCGTGATGTCATCTCACGCGGGCTCCCCATGTCTAGATGCTGAGTTGCCGGCAGAGGAGAAAGTATCACCTGACATTGCTGGTATCGAGGTCAGTATAGAGGACTCCACAGATCCCTGGACTGAGAGTGGAGAAGGGTGCCCCCCGGCCACTGGGCCACTGTTGGAGGAACTGGACTTGGGGACATCATTACCTGTGCCAGACCCAGCTGTCAGTATAGACACTGGGGATACAACTACGCCAGCTGAATTAATAGACGAGACACTAGTCGCTGGGGAAGATCCTGTCCTTGTGGAAGAGGCTTCAGTTGAACGCCCACCCAGGATGCTACAGGAGATCAACCTAGAAAATGGCAAGACCATCAGCAGTGAACTGGACCAGACGCCAGACAAGACGGTGTCGAGCGCTAGCTTCCCCGATATGGATGAGGCTAGCGATGAGGATACGGCTGAGCTCACTTTTGGAGTTTTTGCTGACTTCTCGGTTGACTGTGTCGAACGGCAGGATATACTGCCTGCCTTCAAGTCCTTGCAGAAGCAGGTGGGGACCCCTGACTCTTTGGAGTCATTGGACATTCCCTCCACCACCAGCTCCTGTGAGGCATTCAGCCCCACAGCCTGTGTATCCTCAAGCCAGCCTAAGGCCCTGGACAGTGGGTATGATACCGAGAACTACGAGTCTCCTGAATTTGTCCTCAAGGAGCCTCACGAGGTGCGAGAGCCCGAAAACTTTCCACAGCTAGGAAAGATGCAAGAAGACAGGGGGGACTCGACCAAAGAGCTAAGTCTGTCAAGTTCTTTCAGTGCTGAGCTGCATGTCTTAGACGAGAAGAACCCTTACCGTGACTCAGCCTACTTCTCTGACTATGATACTGAAGGGGGAACTCGGGAGGATGGGGAAGGGGACAGTGATGGTTTTGAGGGGCACGAGTCAGAGCCCTGCCAGGTAGCCTTCGGAGGGCTGGGGAAGGCCCCTAACCAAAAAGTGCCTCCCTGCCCCGAGCCCCCTGCCCCCTGCGGAGACAGTGTGGGCTGCACCTTTCCAGAGGCTGAGGAACAAGTCGTGAGGGAAGGACCTCCAAGGGCATCACGGGAGTTGCTGGTAAATGGAGCTGCTGCTGAGGAGGTGGAGTCAAGCCCAGTCAGGGATGAGTGTGAAGGGACTGTTGCTGTGCCCCCACAGCTGGCTCCCACCAGATCTTTTTTCCTGTCGCCTGTGGTCATGAGTTCAGAGGTGCCCATCCTGGTACTTGAGGGAGATGTGGGGGCAGGGAATGCAGGGCTGGAGAAGGGGTCAAGAGAGCCAGAGTATCCGGGGGAACTGGAGGGGACTGGTGAGAGTGAGGAGTTAGAGAGCAATTCTGCGCTCTCCAGTCTTTCACTGGACCTGTCAGGGGTGCCTTCCCAGCAGTCATCCACCTCCACCGATCCTGAGGAAGAGGAAGACGACACAGAGGACAGCGATGAGTCTGATGAGGAACTGCGCTGCTACAACATCCAAGAGCAGAGTGAAGAGAGCGAGGAGGAATCGCCTACGGTGCCCATTGTGGTGGCCGAGAGCCACAGTGCGCGCAACCTGCGCAGTCTTCTCAAGATGCCCAACCTGCTGGTGGAATCCTTCTGTGATGACCTGGAGCGCAAGAAGAAGGCTGTCTCCTTCTATGATGATGTCACCGTCTACCTCTTTGACCAGGTGACTCGTCTTGGGGTGGGGGCTGGAAGGGAGAGAGAGGAGCCTGGAGAGGTGCCAGGCCACAGAGAGGGCACCTTTTGCATTTGTTTGCATTTGCCTCATAATAAGGCTCTGAAGGAGTCATTGGGCATTCCTTCACCACCATCTCCTGTGGGGCACAAGGCCAGCCCCACGGCTGAAAGGACCCTGGGCTTTAAAAATCCCTAAACCTGCAAACATGAGCGCTTTCTACTGGCATGTAATTCTAGTACACCTGAACATATCGGTGCCATTTATTGCAAGTACTTTCTAGGAAGGTACCATCATACTGTCAACCCAGAAAAATGGCAGAACTAATCAAATGTTAACCTGAAGTCCTGCCATTAAGTCCAGCCCAGGCTTTTCAACCTGGCAGGGAGGTGAACTAGGAGCCTGCAAAAGTGAGAAGGGAAGGGCTTGGGGGCAGAGCAGGACCTGGCAGAGTGAGCCGCTTCTCCCCAGGAGGGCAGCCTGAGTTGTAGCAGATGGTCCCGTGACATGTGATAATGATCCATTGTGTCTCTCGTGTGCAGGAAAGTCCCACAAAGGAACTTGCAGACCAGCCTTTCCCGGGGGTCACAGAGCCAGGCCTGGCCCAGTCTGTGCAGAAAGAAGGCAACAGTCCTGCAGGCCCTGCAGGCCCGACAGAGACACCAAACAGTTCCTCAGAAGGGAGTACCTCTGAAGAAGAGAGTAAGGGTAGGACTTGGGTGGGGAATGGAAAGCCAGCTAAAGCTATGGGGGACGGCGGCGGCGGGGGGGGGGAAGTGTCACGTTATGTTTCCCTGCAGCTTTGTGAACAGTATTTTTGAGCTCAGGTTACCTTGCGTTGTTCCCTCAGGACTGTGCATTACTTCCCCCCCCACACACACACACACTTCGTGTGATTGTATTTTTCTGAGTTCCTTTTGGTCGTGACCGTTCTTGACTTCCAAGGGTGGGTGATCATTCTTTGTATTGGAGGTCTCTTTGTCACCATTGTCATTGCCTGCCTTTACCTGCATTGGTCTCATGACAGTTTCACTGTCTGCTGAACTGGTTCAGAATGGGAGCTTTTCCCTGCTATGATCACTGGGAACAGAAAGCATTTCTTTTATTCCTCCCTTCAGATATAAATTTGACCTCAGGAAGCAGCTCAGTTAAAACTCCCAGTTTTTGACCACTAGAGGGGGATAGACGGTAGAACTATATCAGTAGTATGGCCTTTTTGGCTGTATATTTGCAGGTGGGGCCTCGGTGGCTTAGAGGTTAAGACACTGAGCTGCAGACCGGAAGGTCTGTAGCTCGGCAGTTCGAGACCCGAGTGTGCTGCATGACGGAGTGAGCTCCCGTCTCTGGCTCCAGCTCCTGCCAGCCTAGCAGTTTGAAAGCAAGAAATTGCAAGATAAATAGGGACCGCTTTGGTGGGAAGTTAAGAGCGTTCCGTGCACCTTGGTGTTTAGTCATGCCGGCCACATGACCATGGAGAAGTCTTGGGACAGCGCTGGCTCTTTGGCTTGGAAATGGAGATGAGCACTGCCCCCTAGAGTCAGATTTGACTGGCTTTTGAGCAAGGGAAACCTTCACCTTTAGCTTAACAGGCAGAAGGCCCAGTTTGTGGCACGATTCATGACTCTTCCTTTGTGTCTGTTTTCAACTCCAGGTGGTGGTTTTGAATGGGATGATGACTTCCCCCTCATGCCAGTGAAATCGCCTTTTGTGCAGACATTAACACCGGCAGTGTCTGAGCCAGCCCTTCCCAGACTGCCACCCGTGCTAGGGCCCGCTCAGAAGCAGGTGCTGCCCATTCAGTTTTCACGCTTCACTGTCTCACCTGCCCCAGTGTCACGGTTCTCCATCACACACGTCACCAACTCAGATGTCAAGTCTGTAGGAGGTAAGATGCATTCAAAAAGGAAAGGACCTAATGAGGAGTGAGGAACCTAGATGTCTCCGGAAGTGTTCATCAGGCCTTGAGCAATGGGGCAGTTCTTGTCAACACACATTTATTTATTTATTTATTTATTGCATTTATATCCCGCCCATCCCGTAGATGGGTTCCACAATGTGGAGCAGATGTCACATGATCAGAACCAGGAAATAAAGAAGGACTGCTGAAGTGTTGGATGGGGAGGGTGAAGCAGGATGGGTCTACCTCCTGAGGAGGTGCACTTTAGTTCCTTTCATTGTTACTTAGTCACAATCTAAGGGTTAATATTAGGGTTATCAGGCCATGCCCAGCAACCAGTAGGCAGTTTGCGGGGGGACATGGTGGGACCATGATGTTGCATGCATCATTATGTCACTTACTTACAGTGAAAACCTGTAAGTGATATAAGGTAGGTCTAGGAATATCTGGAAACAGTGTGGCTTTACCATAGAGCTTCTGGCAATTCCTAGAGCTACCCTCCATTGCTTCTGAGTTTTCACTGGAAGTGACAAAAAGGCACACATAACATTGCCAGGTTTTGTTCTATTTTTCTTCCACTGCACTTGGAGGAGCAGCAGCAGGCAATGGAAACTGGGGGTGGGGAATCCCTTGCCCCAAGTGGGGACTGGCAAGTCTAGTTAACACTGTGGAGGCCATGTTCATGTGAGATTATTTCAGTTTCCAGATGTATTTTAAAATACTTTTTGTAATGTTTACACTTAGAGAATAGGAAGAAAGAACAGGGATATGGTTTCCTCTTTAAAAGGTTTATGTAGCCCTAATCCATAGTTGCTCACTTGCATGGTCATTAAAGAAGAGGATTGTGCCCCTTCCAAGGTGTCTCTGGCCCACATGACTTTACTTCATTGATCCTGGAGGGAAGGGGTTGACTTGTGGGAGGTTTACCCCTTAAAATGCATGGAATCAACAGAGAAGGAAGTAGTACTATCCTAATTAACTGATCAGCTGGAAGTCGGGTTCTTCTTAGGCTGCAGAGAAATTAGCTTTTTCTCCTCTCCCTTTTGCAATCAGGAGCTCAGAAGCTTTGCTTCTGTCTCCACCCAGGTAGGAGGGGAGGGATGAGAAACTTCACTGTGTAGCTGCTGTTCTGAGGATTGGTGGTGCATCAGAACCTGACTCCCAGCTGATCCTGCAATCAGCTGTGGGTTAGCTTCTGACCAACAGGCAGCTGCAAACTTGTTGGGAAGCTGTTAGAATTGCTTTATGCAATCTGAACATATCCCTGATCAGCTCACAGCCTGATTGTGAGTGTTGAACAGTATAAGTTCAACTGCTGGTTTCCTGCAAAATTCATGGCATTCCTATGTATAAATAACTGAACACATGAAAGCTTTATGTGAATAGAGCCACTAAGAAAATACATTCCCACCATTAGCCCAGTGTACCGAATCTCAAGGGCACAGTTAATGATAGGCAAAAGAATGGATGAAACAATAGGAAGTCATAAGGCTCAGTTTCATAAATACTAACTCAGAGGCTTGGTGTCCTTGTACAGTAATCAGTTATCAATAACTTATTGTTTCAGCATTTAAAATGAAAGGTTTTATTCTTTAGCTTGTACAATAATCGATAGATGCAGTCCTCATTAGTGCTTCATTGTTAAAAGAGATGTAAAAGAATGCTGCTTTAAAGGCACATGTTAGATTTCTCTTTGGCCCTAAGTGCTGGCTTTACAAAAGGGAGGCTCTCATCGACAGCCAGACCCAGTCACTTTCTTTTACTGCTTTCTCACCTACATTGCCACCAGCTACTATTGTGAATGAAACCTTCCAGCAGCTGAGTGCCTAAAATAGAAGTAAAATTAAACAGAAGTCCAGTGGCATTTTAAAGATTAACAAAATGTAAATCTGATGGCAGAAGGTTGTACCGTTTACTGGCTTCACAAAATATAGTGGTTCTTGAAGGGGTGGCTAAGTTCTGCAATGGCCTTATAATGAGGAAGCTGTGTGCTAAATCCATGAACTGAAGGGTGACGGTTTATGATTCTGATCTATGCCAATAAAGGTTTTGAAATTGAAATTGAACAAAATGTAATCTTTAAAGTGCCACTGGACTTTTGTTTGATTTTGTTCTTGCAGTAGACTAACATAGTTACCCCACTGGAATGATTAAGACGGAAGGAGCTCCCTCAGGCCATCAGCTGCCATGTGCTTTGTCCTCCAATACGTGGAAGGGTGAAGAGGCCAGCCAATGGGCGTAATTTATCAGCACTAGAGTCACTGATATCCTATGTACTTTTAAAGGAGAGTTCAAAGCATGTTCACAGGGCCATGAGCCTCTTTTTTAAATGCAGAGAGTCCAAAGCAGGGGTCGTTTCGTAGAAAAAGAGCTAGGGGAACTCATTAGCATAACTCATGAGCATATGCCACACACCCTGACATCACTGGAAGTGTGTCATAAGGCCACACACTCTGACATCACCGGAAGTCTGTCATAAGGCCACACACCCCGCCCCCAACTGTCCCGGCCGCCGCCGGCCTTACGGCTCCACTGCCGAGCCCCATGAGGGGCCCGGCGGTGGACCTGCAAGGCCGGTGGGAGTGCAAGGAAGCCCCGTGAAGGCCCTCCCTGGCCCCAGGCAGGCAGGGGTGGGGAGAGGCAGGGAGGAAGCAACTTACCCTCTCTCTTTTCCTGCCTCCTCCTGGCTGAATGAGGGCTGGAAGCAGGGCGGCCGAAAGCAGGGGGCGGGGCTTCGTCATGTGCCCCCCCCCCCTACTTCACCCGGGGGAACTGCTATCCCCCGCGATCCCCCCCGAAATGAACTCTGGTCCAAAGTATACTTTGTCTGGTGTGGTTGTCCTTACTTATGGTTTTCTGATAGCATTAATTACAAAACTGGCATAGTTGTGAGGGGGCGGGCAGATTTGTTCTCTTATTTTCAGGGCTTTGACCGTTGCAGCTTGGTGGATAGAGGTCTGTGGTTCTGTAATCTATATGGCCTCTGGGTCGTGATGTTTCTGACGCTAACTTGTCCTGTTCCCTTCTCCAGGAAGCAGTGAAGATGGCGACAGAGAGTGAGCTTGGCCACCTGTTCTCTTTTCGGACTTTCCATCCTGACCCCTATAGCATCGATTTCTGCATCGGGGCAAAGGAGTAAGGATTGTGGCCCAGAATCTGGGTGGAACAGAAGAACTCCGTGGGGCCTCGCTCTATTTTTTTAAGAGGCAGATTTTATCGGACAGATCTCAATTTTGGGCTGCTAGGGCTGGAGTTGCCACAGTGAGCCAGCTTGGGATAAGTGCATGAGTGTGCGAATGTGTGAGTGTACGAGCGTGTGTGTATGTGTACAGATAGACATATAGAACCTATAGCATTTAAAGGGTAGAGCTGTGACCTCTTTAACATCGCTGCACCTCCACCCAAACCATTTTGACACTCCTTCCTCCAGTTTACCCCTCTTGATCTCTTGACCCACATTGGCTTCCCAAGTTGGGCCACTGCCTTGAGACACCAACTTCTGCCTGTTCTCTAAGCTTGTCACGTGTCCTTTCCAAGCCCTGTGTTGGGTCTAGGGAGAGCACGTAGCCATGCACCCTGTGCCATTCAGACATGCTTCAACTTGGCACTGGTACTCCTGTACACCTTCTGTGCCCCTCATTTAACATGCTTTAAAAGGCAATCAGCTGGAACTGCCAGGCTTAGCTGTGCAGGAAGAAGGGGAAAGGCAAGGAAAGAGTAAAGGCCAAATGCAAGGGACTTGTGGGGCAGCTAGCCATGGATATGTGTGTTTTTTTTTATTTGCAGGGGTGGGGGGCACATCCAGGCTTAGCAGCCACTTCCCCTTTTTGCAGTGGATCCCCCCCCATATAAACATTCTAGCTACTGTCAACTTGCTGCTGTTTGCACAACTCAAGTATTTTGAGATTTTTGGTTTCAAAGCGGTTCCCTGTATTGCAGTGAGCCTTGGTCAGAGATCATCCTTGTCCTGACTACTCAGCCGCAGTGAATACCTCCACCTCCACCTCTGTGATGGACAAGATCAGCCTGGGCCCCAAGAGGCATGGGAGCTGTGCCTTCGTGGTCTTAGGCACATCACTTCTCCATCTTATCCTCTTGGGAAGTAACACTTTTGAAGCCTGGGTTGTTGTTTTTTTGTTTGTTTGTGTGGAGGTGGCATAGGCAGGAAATAGAGGGGAGGTACAAGAACTATGACGCCTGAATGTGTTACCAACTGGGAGGGACCATCTGGTGTTGGGATCCACGTATAGACTCCTCCTCTCTCCTCATCCCCCACCCCGCCTGCCACAGTCTTCATGTTCTCTTTGCCACAGTATTATGTGGGTCGAAGCCTTTCTAGGGGCCACCAGGTTGCTTCCTGCAGAGCAGAATTATGCCAGACAGCCAAGCAGTGCAGTGTGGGGGAGGGTCTCCCGCTTCCCGCCATACCCCTTCTAGCCATTCACATGCAGGAAGAGTCTCCAGGCAAGACATACAGCAAAAAGTAGGTCAGACTGTCACCCAGACTAATTGTCTATGAAATTGACTGTCCCTTTGCTGTATCACCTGCTCTAACAGAGCTGTGGGTTTGTTTTTGTTGGCAAAGAGATGGAAAAGAAGTTAACATTTATCTAGGCCCCGAGGAAGGGAAAAGGGGAAAAAGCAGAGGAAGGGGGAGGTGGGGTATTTTTTTTCTTTCCGTATGAGCAGTTTAAGGTAAAGGTTTCCCTTGCTCGAAAGCCAGTTGAATTGGACTCGGGGTGGTGGTGCTCATCTCCGTTTCCAAGCTGAAGAGCCAGCGCTGTCCGATACTTCTTCATGGTCATGTGGCTGGCATGACTAAATGCCGAGGTGCATGGAATGCTGTTACCTTCCCACTGAAGCGGTACCTATTTATCGACTTGCAATTTCTTGCTTTCCAGCTGCTAGGTTGGCAGGAGCTGGGGCCAGAGACGGGAGCTCACTCCATCACAGGGAAATCCGGTCTCGAACTGCCTAACTACAGACCTTCCAGTCTGCAGCTCAGCGTCTCAACCTCTGAGCCACCGTGGCCCCTGAGCAGTTTAAAACTTAGGGTAATTGTGCAATTTGGATTAGGAGAAGGAAGAGGATGAGAGGAGGGTTGCTCTTTGGGGGTTGCAGCCTTTTGGGGCTATAGACCAAACATGGATGTTGGAAAATGGGAGGCAAGCACGCAGATGCACGATCCACAGCTGACTGCTGTAGTGTGTGGTTAGAGAAGACCCAGACAATACCTGCGTAGGCAGCAGGAAAGTAAGTCGTTGTTAGTTTTGTTTACTTTCGTGGCTGTTATCCTGCATTCTGCTGATATCTGATTCAGCTGTGGAAAGCAGGCATGGCATTGGGGCTGATACGTTCCCTCCCCTTTGGGTCATGACCACACGGAGCTTAATGCACTTCAGTTGACATAAGCTCCTACCAATGATTTTATTGGATGGTGCTCTGGGTGTGTGTTTGTGTGGCGGCATCCTCATTTCCCTCTCCCTGCCAACCCTGCCGTTCCTTTTAGTCCACTGGGGCTTTTCTTAGTCTGAAATCCTGAGCATACTCCTAAGACCCATTGGACTCTATGGAACTTGCTTCTGAATCAGTATTTTTAGGATCCTGCTGTTTATTTTGAACGGTGTATGCAGCCTAGGTGCCTGGCAGATGCCCAGAACTACTAGGGCTTTGTCATTCTTCTCTCTCTGTAGTCAGGAGGACACTGTCATGTGTGTGCCATTTCTCCGTGGGAAATAACATTTGCTCCAACCTTGGTGGGGGCTCTGAAAACATCACCCCTGATCACCACAGGCAGTTCTGATGGCAGGGAGAGAGGCGCTCGGCTTCCTCTCCTTTCTCAACCCCCAAAATAATTAGACTTGAAGTGAACTATTTGCTGCAGCTGTGACCTCTGAACACAAGTGGAGAGCCACTGCCCTTTCCTGAAGCTATGCATGCAGTTGCCCAAGGTTTGGAAAGCAGACAGCATTGCCTTTACCTGTCCGTCCGTCCCCGCCCAAGGTTAGTTCCCTCTCCTTGTTACTGCTGGAATTGTGTTCCTTAGTCTGCCTCTGGGTTGGGGTTTTCAGAGGCTCTGGCATTCACCCAACAGGTATGTGGAGAGTTTGATCCTGGCAGAAGAGCTGAATCAATAGTGCTGTTCTCAGTTCAGAATATGTTTGCTTGTAAGGGGGCAAGGGCAGCTCAGAAGGAAGTCAGGAGCAAGAGGAGCAGCCAGGAAACAGTCTGCAGCCTTTGAACAGCCAGGATGGTGTAGTGCTTAAAGTGTTGGACTAGGATATGGGACACCCAAGCTCCAATCTGCACTCTTTCATGGAAACTTGCTGGCTGGCCTTCAGTCACCTGATCTACATTACAGGGTTGATGTGAGGATAAAAGGGAAGAGAGGAGAACAATGTGAGCCACTTTGGGTCCCCATTGGGGAGAAAGGTGAGGTATAAATAAAGTAAATAAAATAAACAGATTTTTAAAAATCACATTGGGCCATCCCACCAGCTGTTCCTGAACACACACATGTGTGACCCCAGTGAGACCACAAGCCCTGAGTTCTTTCCTGCCAAGGTTCATCTGGCTGCTGTAGCTGATGCCACGGAGGGTTGCATTTCATATACATAGATCCAGAGGAGTTAGCCATGTCAGTCTGTTGTTGCAAAATAGTAAAAAGCCCAGCAGCACCTTTAAGACTAACAAACTTCATTGTAGCATAAGCTTTTGAGAAACACAGCTCTCTTTGTCAGATGCATCTGATGAAGAGAACTATGTTTCTCAAAAGCTTACGAGACAATAAAGTTTGTTAGTCTTAAAGGTGCTGCTGGGTTTTCTACTACTTCATATATAGTTTCCTCACACCAGCCTGTGCCTGCCTCTGGGACACAGTGCCTAGGGGACGCAGTGCAAGAGGGAAGGTTGTTCCTGTGACTATCTGCATTTTGCCAAGAGACATCAATCAGCCAATTTCTTACAGCAGCTATGCACAGCCAGCACGTGCAGACAAGACTGTCTCTCGTGTAGCAGCACAAGGTGTTCAGCTTTTAATGGCCAAAACAGGAGCCTCCTACTTAGGAAAGAAAGGACTTTCTCCGCCAATGGAGGGCTACGCAGTAGTCACTACCTTTCCAATATGAAAAGAATATGAATCTTAAGCAAATCTCCCTGTTCATATTGAATAATTTCCAATACCGTAAAACAGGGGTCCCCCATGTGGTACCTGTGGACATCATGATGCCTGTCCATACCGTTTTTGGTGCCCACCAAATGTTCTTAGAATGTGGGCAGGGCCAAATGGGGTGTCTGCCCAATAAGGCTTCTGATTGGCTGGGTCAATTTTTTAAAATGTTGCTTTGGCAGCAGCTGCCACCACAGGACAAGGCTCTTCACTATGTGACTGAAGCTGCAGCAGCCATTTTGTGGCTGGCTCTGCCTTTTGCGACAGCCATTTTGTGGCTGTGCCCACCACCCTGTGTCAGAATTCCAAAGGTGCCCAAGGCTCAAACAGGTTGGGGACCCCTGACCTGAATCTGCTTTGTACTTTGGCTTGTGGAAATACATATGCATCATTGTCATACTGTTCTTAATCAGTGTAGAAACAGACAACTATGAATCAGGTTGTAGTCATGTAGAGACTACAGAAAGAGACATGGGTGGCTGCTTATACTTTTTGTCATGCAACACTTGCTACACCCACTCAAATGCTGCCAGGAAAAACCATAATGCCAGATGGCCTGGACATAATTGGGCTTATAAGGTGGCCCAAACTATGCCTGATCTAGCCGTAATGCGGAAAGAGGTCCTCTGCTTGTTCCACAATCCCTGACAACTGCTTCACTGTCCTTTGTTTCAGTTCAGAGTTGGAAATAGTTCAGGAAATCTGCAGAGCTGCACATGTACAAATTGTAAAGAATCTGCTTTTTTGTAGTATCAGCTAGTCCAGAGGGCTAAGCAATGTTAGCATCTTTGCCAGTCGTCACTGCCTAGGACTAAGCATACCACCGTTCCTGTAGCCTCATAAAATCAAGCTGTTGCAGTGGCAGGTCTGCGAGGTTTTACAATAGGGCTGGGGTCCTGTTGTGCCCTGTGCTCTCAGCATCAGGAATAATCAGCCCTTGAACAGCTCTCTTGCCATTCTTAGTGACCTTCACAAAAGTCCCCCCTACTCACCTGTTTCCATACTTAGAGACCAAGTGGGAGGTTACTAAATGCAGGATGTCTTTTGTATTGCCAGAAAGCACCAGGTATACCCAACCATCCATCTGCACTGATGGACTGGCCCATGCCACCCCTAGAGAGGACTGCCAAGACTTTGAATACACTGCAGTTCTGCAGCACTGCAGAAAATCCACAAATCAGCTTTCTAAGAACCTGTGTTTTCATTTCACAGAACAGCAGAACCTCTGTCCCTTAAGGCTGTGAAGAAAAAAGTGTACAGGCAATGCCTGGTGAAATCTCAGACTATTACTGAATTCTTAGCTACGATTTCTCATGGTTAAAAGGCAGGGCTTCAGTGCCCTGTAATAAGACTTTCCTTTCCACCTCCATTTTGTCTAGCAGCTGTCAAATAAATACTGCAAATATAGGAAAGCATGGAAATTGGTTTAATTTCTATTACACAGGTAGCAGAATCCAGCTTGTCACAGAATGCATGATACTTTGACTACTTGTATCAGCTTAAGGAGGAAGGTGAAAGACTCAGTCTTTGTCGCTCAGAAGTTAATGTTTCAGTTTTGGCTTTGTCATATGGTGCTAGCCCCATGTTTGCTACTGTTTCTTAACCTCAGTTTTCCAGTCTATAAAATAGAATCTCTCCGAGGCAGGCCTAGCTGAATCATTTGGAGGCAAACAAGGTTTCCTGTGTAAACTTCAGAAGTTACAAGCACTGCTATCATTGGTACAAATGCTCCTGACCTATGCTTTATTGTGTTTGTCCCATTGGGCATCACTGAGCAGTGAGACTATCAGGCCAAGCACAAGGATTATCAGAGGCTGGAGTATAGGTTCCACTGGTCAAGGCTTGCGTACACTGCATCGCTCCCTACCGCACTCCATTTTTAACAGCACCAAAATAACTGTAAAATAAACAGATTCAGATTTAATTTCCATGATTTATATAGGCCCTTTGCCACATGTTATAAATATTTACTACTACAGGTCATATAATCCAGTTTTTCCTGGTACAGAATTTAAATGTTTGTTTTATTCAGGGTGTGCACTTGCTTGATAAGGAGTGTACAGCAAGAGGTGCTGTAAGGAAAATGGAAGCCACTGGATCTTGGAGTCACTTGAATCCAGTGGGTGGCCAACTTGCCTGTTCCCATGTGAGAAATGTATGCCCCTCATTACAGGTGACTGTTGCATTAGAGCTGCTCGAGACAGTGCGCTTGTGTCCCTGCAGGTCAAGAAGGCAAATAATGGGCCTGTCTTATTGCTTTGGGGGGGGGGGAGGTTACCCATTGTGGCTAACCACATGTTAAAGGCTCAAAACAAAGTGGGTGGAGATAAGACACTTTGCTGAGCTTTGCATATGGTTAATTTGGGTGGGAAAGCTAAGCCCAATCCATCATCCACAACAAAAATTAGTTGCGGACATAGAGAAAATGCTGTCTGTCAGGCAATGCTCTCCCTTTACCAGTGTATGAGGAAAAGTAGATTCCATGTGACAGAGCCATGTTATCACTTATTGTGGGGCGGGGGAATATAAGAAGCCATGAGTAGATTTCTAGCAGGCCGAATACAAGGTTGAGGCACAAAGTTCCAGGAATTTCTATCACAGAAAGGTGAGCTTTACACTGGATGCTTCCCACAAAGAAAAAATTAATTGCATTGTTTCCATGGCTGCTGCAAATGCAGAAACATAAACATTGGTGACACAGCATCCACTTGGGGGCATTTTCTGTATATTTTCCTGTGTCTTTTAAGGACTTTCCCCATTCCACGTGTGTTTCACCCTGATTCTGTATTGGCTCTCTGAAGTGGTGGTTGTCACAGCTGGTGTGACAACCACCACTTTTCTTGTTCTTGTTCTGCCCTTTTCTTGTTCTTTGCTGTTCATATACAGAACAGTGCTATGACAGTTATATTAAAATTTGGAATATACAAATGGCAATAGATTGCTATGGTGCTACAGCACAGTAGTGATACAATTAATATCCCTCCAGCCATTGTGCAGCATCCTCTCCTCATTCCTTTCCAGGCAGCTGGGACTAACACTGCTTGCACCTTTCTCCTGTAATTAAAAGGGCTGGAGACTTCGTAGTTTTAATTTAAAAAAATGAATTCAGAGGAATCAACATTTGAAGCAGAAATACATGTGGCAATGTGTCATTATAGAGCTATAGCAATTGCTGGGGGTTTTTTAATGCCAAAAACCCTGTGATGGTGCAGCAAGAAAAAAATTGTGAGAAAAATATCACAAATGTGGGTGGGATCTACATCCGGAAATTGTTTACTATTCCTTGCACATGATGTGTAAACACACTTGGACTGCATTCTAAGAGCATAGGG
>NW_015160208.1:1514560-1553639 GCF_001447785.1 Gekko japonicus
CCCCCCCATACCTTTATTTTGGGGTAAGGGCGGGGGGGGGGGGCCTGTGTGGAAGCAGCCACTATTGAACATCATAGGCTGCTCCTGCTGAGGAGATGCAACAGGCTGTGCCATTTGCACAGGTCCCAGGTCCATCTAATGTTCTGCCCCCCCACCCATCTTTCTGCACAGTGGAGCGCTGTCAGGCATGACTGTGGCCTATCTGGGAGCATGCATGGTAGTAGCATCACCATGAAGTGGTGAATGTTGGCCTCCTTTAGTTTAAAGAGGAACAGTTTGGAGGGGGGAGAAGCACAGCAGGCATACGCGGTGGTTTCAGCCTGCCACTTCAAAGGCCAAGCAGGGAGAATTCCAATAGAGGACAACAACAACAACAACATTGAACCTGCTAGCTATTTACAGCAGTGTCTGACCACCAGTTGCATTCCTACTGAACTGCGTTTGAAGGGGGAAGATCCTACAGGCATATGGTCTATAGCATCAAAATGCTTTCAGCCCCAAAGCAGCTGCATGAGGAGAGCTGGAGCTGCATTTTGGGTTTGTTTGTTTTTTTTGAGAAAGAGAGAGAGGCTATTTACAGTGTATATTTTATTGATACGGGTCATAATTGCTGTATTTTTTTATCAGTGCTGATTTCCATACTGCTCCCAGCATGTGTGTCAAATACCATTGGTCCAGTAATAATAATAATAAAAAGTTTTTAAAATAATGTAATCCTTGCCTGCTCTCCTCATACATTTGTGTCTCATAGCCAGCATGCTATCTTGACGATATGAACTGTGTTAGTGAAGCAAGAGGCCCTAGTAGTGGATGGATGAGCTTGCCTTGTGATAGTGGCTTGGATGTAAGGTAACCAACTTCTTTCTTGACGAAAGCTTCTGTGCCTTTGGAAGATGCATAACAAGAAGCAAATTCAGGGAAGCAGAAAAAGCCATGCTTGCTGGATTTATCTTCTTAAAAGCACAGGAACTTTGTAATGGAGTGTGGATAAGAAGGTGATAGCTTCAATAAGATTATCTTTTGGTCATTTCTTACTATTGGATTCCATGCTACTTTTGTGGATGGTGGTGGGAAGATTAAAATAGAGAATATTGGTTATCTAGTGGAGGCTGGCCGTCCTGAGCTAACAGCAGGGCTTTTAGTTTCAAAAACAGAATCTTTTTCCAAGTATGTACAGGTGCTCTTCCCACAGGAAAGCCCAGTAGTTGTATCCTGCACTATGTGCAGTGACTCTGTGGCCCCTTATCAATTAGTTTCAGTTTATGGTGCTTACATAGTACTACTGAGTGTTCAAAGTGCTTCTGTAATGTTGTATACGATCACTATAATCTCCATAGAGTGGAGGGGGCAGAGAGCTGAGACTGAGTTCATGGGATGAGACACATTTCAAACCAGGGACTTCTCTGGTAAGTAGCTCAGTCCCCTTTAGGCACTGCGCTTGTGCTCTTACTCTGAATAACAAGGTCATGTCCACCTCTTACATTATATAAAGGATCAGAGGAATGACTGGAGAGGAGGCAGAAACCGTACTTTAGGCACTATATAAAACAGAATAGTCAAACCTGCAGGCCAAATGACATTAACAGCAGAAACAAAATTGTTACCTACTGTGCACCTGGAAACACCCCCCCCCCCAATGTTTTGCAGTTGCCTGAGAAGGTGCTTTTGTTGTCTAGGGCTTTTAGGGCCTGTCCTGTCTGGCAAGAGGGCACTAGGTAGTATGGTCAACCTCAGGTTGGGGTCTGGAGTTCTCCTGTAGTTACAGAGATCAGTTTCCGTGGAAGACATGGCCAATTCAAAGGTATACCATAGAACCTAGGAAAAATGGGATTTGGGGGTAGAGCCAGGGAGGGCAGAATTTGGGGAGGGGAGGGACTGCATGGGGGTACAATGCCATAGACTCCACTGTTGCTCTAGGGGTGCAGGAATCCCTGTAGTCTGGAGATCAGTTGTAATTCTGGGAGATCTCCAGGCTCCACCTGGAGGTTGGGCAACCTTGGGCACCATCTCCAAATCTCCAGGAACTTCCCAAGCTGCAGTTGGCAAACCTGGCATTAGGCCTATCCCTTCACTCAACTGGTGACCAGTTAGGGATCTCTACTGTGCGCAAGACGACCTCAGTGATTTGGTACTGAGATGAGTAAACTATCACAGTGTTCCCCAGCTGGACTGGCCAGTTAGGTCTGCGTCCTTTTGTTAGTCTAATCTCAGTGTGGGACATAATCTCTAGAAGTGGTTTGCCCTCTCACCCACAACTACCATTGGATAGAAGTGCAGCAGGAAAAGGTTATATTCCTTTCTACATGGGGCCATAGCAGACACAGTGAGGATCATGGATCTCCCTCTCATTGCAAGAGGAAACCACAGGCAAGTGTATCCTCAACTTGGATCAGGTCCCTGTGGGGAGGAAAAGTAAAACCTCATTTTTTTGTACTTAAAAAAATGCTGACAATTGGGGGACGAAATTTCAATTATCAATACTCGACGGGGCTTGAAGCTTTAAATTCACTCCCCCCCCCCCCAAGCCACTATATGTGTAATTTACCATTCACAGATTGGTGGAAGGTTTTTGATCTTTGGCACATCTATTTTTACCCTCATTTAAAAAAATAATAATTCTTTTGGTTACTGCAATCATCCTAAGCTAGCTATTCCTTCCTTCCATTTTTTTCTCATCAAATACACTGTATGAAATAAAAGGAATGAAGGGAAACAGAAGATTTGTCTTCACTTACTGTGAAGCTTCCTTCTTGGTGTTCCAGGAGTGGGGCAGTCCTCACTTCCGGGATAAGGCTCCCCCTCTCCGGAAGCAGGGTTGAGTAGCTGAATTCGATCCCGGAGGGGAGGGGCTTGCCTGGGGATCTTCAGTCCATCTCCAAGCCTTGCCTACCATAACAAAAACCAGAGGGAAAAACTCCCCCAACAATCTGTCTTAATGTATAGGGAACCATAACAGATTAATAGAGAAAAGCAACATGAACTCCGAGTACTGACTGTCTAGACTACACTCAGCCTGTGGTTTTACCACTGAAGCTTACCCCCCCATTCCCTAATCACCAGGGGCAACTGCCATTCAGACTCTCCAGCAGACCCCCAGCGTTCCAGAAGCCATCCCAAGAAAAAAACAAACTCGGGTGGGTAGGACTGCCCCACTCCTGGACCACCAAGAAGTAAGCTTCATGGTAAGTGAAGACAAATCTTCCATTCTCCAGTGGTCCTGGGAGTGGGGCAGTCCTCACTTCTGGGGCACAACAAAGCAGTGAGCCCCAGGGTGGGTTGACCGGCTTCCAGACCTAGAGGGTGTGCTGCAGAACCCTCCTGCAAAAAGCTGCCTCAGCAGATGCCATCTTGTTTACTCTGTAATGCCTGGTAAAGGAGTGCACTGATTTCTATGTAGCCACTTCACTTGTCTCTAACGACAGGAAGGGTCTGTAAGGTACGAATGTTGTCGCCCCCTTAAAGAGTGAGCAGTGATTCCTGTAGGCGGCTTCAGGCCCCTGACCTGGTACATCAGAAAGATGCACCCCCTAATCCACCGACTAAGGGTGGAAGTAGGGACTCTGTCCCAGTGCCATCTTCCTAAAAGACACAAATAGGACGTCAGATTTAAAGCTCTACGTACATTTATGCAATGCCACTCTCTTTCCTTCTCATGTTTGGGGTTTGGGCAGGAGCGCAACACTATCTCTTCTGTTCTATGGAAGATGGAATTTACCTTCAGAATAAAGGCTGGGTTAGGACATAGTACTATTCTATCATCATGGAAGACACAGAGCTCCTTAGCTACAGAAAGCACCCTCAGCTCCGAAACCCGTCTGGCCATGGTGATTCCTACTAGGAAAATGGTCTTAAATGTCAATTCCTTAAGGGGGGATGTGGCCATGGGTTCAAAGTGTTCTTTGGACAGTGCTCTCAGCACCAAGTTAAGATTCCAGGTGGGGAAATGATGAACCTGTGGAGGATTCCACAATGCTGCTCCCTTTAGAAACCTCTTGATATGATGATGCTGAACCAGGGGTTTTCCCTTCTTAGTGCCCCTAATTGCTGATATAGCTGCTACCTGACGTTTAATGATGCTAGTGCTGAGACCCTTATCCAAGCCTTCCTAAAGAAAAGACAGTAGCCCACTGACAATGGTTCCAGTCACCTCCACCCGCGGCCTCTTCAGGATTTTTGTTGCCAATGTCCGACTCTTTCGCTGTCTCTCTATAGACAAGAAGACTCTGTCCTGGAATGTGTCTATAAATACTCCCAGGTGAACAATTGTCTGAGTTGGGTGGAGATTGCTCTTTTTTTTATTGACCACAAAACCATGATCCTGTAGACAAGTCACTGTCCAGCTCACCGCTTCCAACCCCTGTTGGAGAGAGGGTGCCTTGACCAAGATGTCGTTGAGATATGGGAACACAGACATTCCCTGTAGTTTCAGGTGAGCTACCAGGATCTTGGTGAACACCCTGGGTGATGACTTCAGATCGAAAGGGAGTGCCCAGTATTGAAAATGTCTCTGGTTGTATGCAAAGCAGAAGAACTTCCGGCGTGCTTCTCTTATCAGGATGTGGAGATAAGCCTCTGAGAGACCGATGGAAGCCCTGAAATCCCCCTTCTGAATGGATTTCATGATGGACTTGAGTGTTTCCATTTTGAATTTCCTTGTTCTGATTTGTCTGTTCAGCTTTTTGAGATCCAGGATTGCCCTGACATCTTCATTCTTCTTTGGTACTATGAAGAAGACTGAGTAGACCCCTCAAGTCTTCTGCACATCAGGTACTGGCTCTATAGTCCAGATGTCCAGCAAATGTTGTATGGCCATTTCTAAAAGTTGGTGTTTTTGGTTGGACTGGTTCTTTGGAATTTGTAGAAAACATCTTAGTGGAATGGAGTCAAATTCTAGAGCGTATCTGCTGGTAACTGTATCCAGTACCCACTTGTTGTTTATGGTCTGTCAATGACTTGAAATATTTTGCAGACATCTTCCGATTCCTGTGGTGACTACTGACTCGGCATAGTCACGCTGAGGTTCCCTTTTTAGGTCTGTTTTCTGAGTGTGTTTATGAAAAGAGGAAGACCTGCTCTCTTTTCATGGTTTAGTCTGAAGGTCCTGGAGTATCTTATGGTGAGGGACATTTGGAGACGCAAAAGGACTGAAATCACTTTCTAGGCTTCCCTTCTGTCTTCTTAGAAGGGCTTTTTTCTTGTCCTTGTCCTCCATCAGGTATTTGTCCATGCCCTCTCCAAAGAGACTGATGCCCTTGGGCCAAGGGGTCCACGTTCCAGCATCTAAGCCAGGTGTTTCACCTAGCTGCCACACTGTTGTCAAGGTGATCTTCTTGATTTCATCTTTGAGCTCCTTAGGGACACTGCTGCTTGCTGCTGCCAAGTCCAAAGCCCATGAGTATGCTGCTCTAGTGAATAGGGGGCCTGCTGCCAATGCTCTCAGTGAATTTGCTGAGGATTCAAAATCCTTACGTAGAGTCTGTTCATTTCTCTTATCACAGGGGTCCTTGGGCAGACCATCCACCTCCATTGTTAGCACAGAGTTTGATGCAAGGCTGGCCGGCGATTCATCCGCTAGAGGCAGTTTGATCTTCTTAGCAGCTTCCAGAACCAGGGAATAGAACTTAGAACAAATATGGTGGTTAGCTTTTGGCTTGCCTGGGGCTTCCCTCTTAGCCTTCATCAAATTATAAATAAACACTGGTAGGTGAATCCCTGATGGCGCTACCCCTGACTTGGGAAGCATTTTCTCCATTCCCTCTGGAATATCTGGGTTCACTTCCTCCTTTCTTTAGGATTTTGGAGAGATCTCCAGGACCTTTGTCAGTAGCCCGACATACAAATCCTGGGGAAACAGCTTTGCTTTCATTGGGGTCATCTCCTCCCCCTCCTCCTCCTCAGATAGTTCCCCTTCCTCTTTGGTTGAGGAGGAATTTGAATACTTTGAGTCCTCAGACTGAAGGCCTTTCTCTTTTTTGATATAGCAGGGGAGATAGAGGCACTTTCCCTATTTCCCTTTCTGCGGGGGACTGTCTACTTTGGTGCCTCCCATGCCTGTCCAAAGGGCCTATTGCAGAGCTGTTGCCCTCTCTGGATCCCTGTATGAGCTCCCTCATCTCCCTTCTCATCTTTGATTTTATCCATGCCAGGTGGTTTGCCTCAACATCCTCCCCTGACAGATCCATGTCATGGGCTCTTTCTTCCTTCCCAGCCTGATGGGAAGCAGGGGTGGAGGTGGAAACTGAAGAGCTAGAGGGGTCTAAGTCACATTCTGTACTCACTAGGCTTTGGGAGGTAGACAGACCTGTCTTCATCGCCATTTTTCCAACAAAACCAACACTTCCCGCCAAAAGGAAAGTGAAAGCAGTCACTCTTGTGGGGAAAACAAGAAAATAGCATCCTTACTCACTGAGGCGGGAGGGAACCAAGCAGACCTCCGTCTTTCACAAAATGGACGAAACCCCCCCTCCACTGCAGGGCTGACCTTACTGGGGTTCAGGTGGGGCCTCTGGATTGGGGCTGCTCCTACAAGTCCAGGCGGAGCTGGCTCCCTCCAAGCCCATGGGAGTATGGCAGTGAGAATGGGTGTTCCCACATAGGCTGCCGCTGACTCTACTGTGCCCTCAAGATCACTAGAGTGGAGTACTCCCGGCCCACTGTCACTTCCCACCATAGGAGTCCATGGTAAGACCTTGGTACTTGAAGCTCCAAGAGCCGTCAGTCCTCAAAAATGCTTGCCGCCGCTCCTGTGCAATGCGGGGGGGGGGGGCTTCCCTTGCGACCCCTTTTCTTGTCTGCCTGCTTTCCTGCCTTCCAACTGAAGGCATGTCTCCCACGATCGTTGCGCCGCTGCCAACATCCTACTCTGAAACCAGGGTCTCCCCTCCAGGATCGAATTCAGCTACTTGACCTTGCTTCTGGAGAGGACTGCCCCACTCCCAGGATGACCAGAGAAGAAACTCTTAGTAATTTTTGCAACTGGAATTAAGATAAATGTTTTATTTGTAAGATGTAACAGAAAGTCACTAGAATTCTGGAAACTTAGTAGGTATTGCTGTAGAGATTGGGGGAAGTCTAGACTGTTGCCTGACGTGCTGACATCACATCTGGGCGTTTACCTGGCAGTGGCATATTTCTGCCCCACACATTTCTCCTGCTGGCCAAGATGCAAGATTGGGTGGGAGTGCCCATCTGCTGGGAGGCTGCCCATCCAAATCTGACAGATGACAAGCCTAGAATTCACAAATTTCACGATGTTAGTCTGCAGCATCAAAACAACAGAAAGCAGCTGTGGCACCTTTAAAGGGTAAGTGAATTTGGAGGAAACAGCCCACTTCAAGTGAGGCATGAAGTTGCTGCCATACTGGGATTTTTTAATTTTATTTATTTATTTATTTATTTCGATTTATAGGCCGCCCTCCCCACAATACCAAACTCTCAAGCACTAACTCTTAGGAACTACAGCTGCTGCAAAATGGCACACTTAAGCTCTCCAGCTTGCACAGCAGTGAAAATGCCGCATGTATGGGCATGAAATGCTCCTGAACTGGCATCTTTCAGGAAAATGCTTGTGCCTTCACCCTTGCAATCCAAGCACAAGTTGCACTTTTTACTAATTTGTTTCCTTCTTCTAAGATGCAACTGCTGTCTCCTCTATATCATTCTGTTCTGGCTGCTGGGAGGGGGGGCTGGAATAAAATTAATCTGATACCACAAGCAGCTATTTGCAATAAATTCCCATGTCATCTTGCAGGATTGGTAGGATATCACAGGACACTTTCCCACGTGAAGGAATTGGCTCAGTGTGGGCTGGCTGTTGATTATTTCTGCTGATTTTGAAGAACATTTTAACACCATCCATTTATCATACCGAATTATCTGTGACATATATTTTTTAACTGAAAATGGAAGATTTACATCTGCTCTTGTCTATTATGCAGTGCCAGGAGATGGGAGGGGGAATCTGTCTCAAGCACAGATGGCACTTAAGTCTTCAGACACAGTGTGTATTGAGGGCTACAGGGCACTGGCAATATTTTAATCTGAGAAAACTTCTAACCACCAAGTGAGGCAAAGGCGGCATAAAAACCAAAGTCTTTACTAGAACAATCTCCTTCAACCTTCAAGCAGCACCAGAGCTTTGGACAGCATTACTAGAGTTTTAAGAGTATGTTCTAAAAACAAGGGAAATGAGGTTGGAAATGGTAAACTTTAATCCAGTTAAAATTAGTCACACATAAATTCTATTGCAAGTGATAGGTCTTAAATTAGTTCCAGCAGATTTAAATCCTATTGAAATTGAGGGGAATTAAGCACAAATCACTTTAGCTGGCTTGTTGGGACTACTAATACGTTAGTGCCATGAATGCACATTGGTTGCCCTCAGGAAGCGTTTTGCTGGAGAACTGCATTTTTTCCCTGCAACAAATAGTGGCTGTTGCATTTTGCTGTAGGGTTTATGGTTCTATATCATTTCCTTGGTTTGTTTTTTAAACCTACTTTAGAAGGATAGCACTTCACCACTGTACTACTCCAGGAGGGAAACATTTATGCAGTTCTGAAGAGCGAGGGAAACAGGACGAAATACCCGCAGATCTTTCCTGCACCTGGACCCAGTCATTGTATGACCATTTGATCCTTTTGTTCTCCCCCACCACCAAAGTTGAACCCAAACTGCTCCAAAAGCTATAGAAAACTCCCATTCATTTTCCCCCCGCATGACCTGAAGAAAAACTGACTGATTTGTTCAAATTGCACTCCCTCTCTCCTTACCCACTCAGGTCAGCATACAGGTGAGTGATGACTTCCTGTTCATCAAATAATCCCAACTGAGTGGGATCACCCATGTGGCAAATCCAATGAGCAGGAAGGCAAAGCAGGCTGCAAGAAGGGAATGGTCCCAAAGTAGCAACACAGCAACCGGGGAAACAATGGCACCTGTTTTCATAGAAGGGGCAAATAAACAGTCTTTTGTCCAGAGGAAATTTACCCACATGTGCACAACCGAAACTGCTATATCCCCCCATTGATAAGACTCTTCAGCACACACAGAGCATCACCATTTTCACTGTGTGTGAGGCATCCAAGAAGGTAAAAGGCAGGGTGACAGCACTTTCAGCTTGCTGTCTCTTGTTGGGTCAGCATGCGGGTGCGTAAAGGCCCACAGCAGGGGCCAAAACCCTCCATATTTCTAGAACTGGTGTGCTACTGTGGTTTTTTTTAACTCAGTTCTTTCAATGCTATGTGCTGCTCTTTGTCCAGGCTAGAACACAAATCTCCCATAGTAGGTTATTTGAAAGAAAGTAATAACCACACCATCTCTTTGCTCCAAGACTGGTGTTGTGAAAGCAGTAGTAATGATGGAATATGTCACCACTGATGCTGGATTGAGGTGAGCAATAGGGAAGAGCCCTAAATCCTCCCCTGTTGAAAATCATGTGTCTGTGTGGGGGGCTCCAGTTAGAACCTGTCCTTCTTTGCTAACCTGGCTTGTTAGCACTTCTCCAAATATAAAGCCTTGATTGAGAAATCCTACCCCCCAGTCGTAATATTAATCAGTGGGGGTAAACAGTCCTGAAGGAAGAAAGTGGTAGAGGCGAGGCACAAGAGAGCAGGCTGGCTCTAACTGCAGCCTAAGCCTATGCATGTAAACTCAAACGTACAACCTAATGAGTTCAATGGTATTTCCATTCTGCTAAGTGTACATAAGACTGGAGACTTAGTCAAGAGCAACATTCTTATTTTGTTCTACAGCTTAAAACATATTTCCTTTCTGTCTAAATACAAAACTGCTGATACATGTAGGTGGCTTCCTTTGCTCTTTCATGAAAGCACATTATATGTAACTAAAGGTTTTTTTAAAAAAACAAACAAGCAATGATATGTTTCTCTATGACTGACCTCTGTAAAAAATGCATGATCGATTCAGTGTCAGAGAGATCTTGTCTCCCCAAACCCCAGACTGCCACTGTGTTACATCAAGAGTTTGTAGCATTTCACAAGAAAGAACAGGCAGAAAACCTGTGCCTGTGATGGTTGTGTCCTTCACGCCAGGCATCAGAATAAGGAGGCAGAACAATCTTAAATAGGAACAGAGTTTAGTAAGACAGATTCTTTCTCTGCGCGTAGCTGTGGTGACAGCTTCTCTCCCCCCCCCCCCTCTGTTCTTCCAACACTAAGTCCTGGAGTGGATCATGGCAGTCAGAAACACTGACCTGGGTTACAGGAAGAGTTGTCACAAACACCACAGAGATCAAATCTGTTGCCTTTGGTGTGGCTACTTTAGCTGCAGGATTAACTACATGCACAGTATGGTCCCATGAGTGTACCGAACACTCCCACCTACACCCCAAAACAGGCAGCCACATGTATCTTCAGACTGAGTGAGGTCTCATGTGGAGGGGCATTAGTGGTCCTTGTGAGGCATTTGTCAATTCAAAACCACCAATCTGGTTGCAACTTGTTTTTCCTCTTGTGAGAGAAGTGATTTTGACTGCACATGGCTGGCACTCATCCCAAGACCACTGGTGGCTACCTTCTGGAACTACATATATTGTGCAGCTTGGTGCACGATTTCTTCTTACTGATGTCAGGACAAGACGTGGTACCTGAACTGCTACTTGAAGTCAAGTCAGAAAGAGACACAACTAGCACTTTCCAGTGAAACTGGCAGCAGAAAACATGTAATTTTGCACAACAGCATTCAGAAACAGAATGGCTATACTTTACCAGGGAGGATGATGGTTCTGTATCAGAACCAATATTCGAACTCTAATCAACTTTTCTGCTGACTGCATCTGAGGGCAGGTTATGCTTGAAAATGCCAGATGGCAGTAGCCACGAGAGTCCTTCCAACTTCACAATAGCAGGGAGTAATTTGCTTCCATTGTGTTTTGGTGACTGCTGCTACTGAGAACAATGCACTAATATCACAGTATGTGAATGCTTCTGTGCCCTGACCTGGATGGCCCAGGCTAGCCTGATCTTGGCCAGCTCTCGGAAGCGAAGCAAGATCGGCCCTGGTTAGTATTTGGATGGGAGACCACCAAGAGTGTCTCTATGCAGAGGCAGCCGGCAATGGCAAATCACCTCTGAACATCTCTTGCCTTGAAAACTCTATGGGGTCAACATACGTCAGCTGTGACCTGACAGTACTTTTCACCACCAAATGATTCTGCAGCACCGAGTGCTCTGTTCATGACTATTAAAAATGCAAGTAAGTGGAGGTAGTTTTTGAATTCTGGTTCTACAACACTGGAGCGGATAAGGTTGCCCAGCATAAGCCAGAAGAGATGTAGCAGACGATTAGCTAGAAAACAGGTTTATAGAGTCTGTTTAGGGTGCTGCCATAAGCTGGAGAGTTGGGCATTGCAGAAGTCATGTATTTCATGCAAGACTGTATACTGCTGGACTTCACTAGCTCATAGCAATGGGCAGCACAAACATTTTTTTTTTACAACCGCAGGAGTCGCTAGGTTCAGTTTATTCATATCCATACAATTCGATGGTGCTGATACAGGATGGCCAGGAGATATGCTAAATAGAATATAAGCTAATAGCACAAGGGTCAGTTTCACTGCCCTTAGAAGAACATGGTTCATAATGGGGAAAGTGGAGAATTCAGGGCTTGGTTCACAGTTCTATTTCTCCATTCAGAATAGAAACATTACATCATTCATTGAGATTCCTGTCACTCTTCTGTTCTAAAGGCCAATTTTTTTAAAAAAGGTGTACGAACAACTGCTTTTCAAGCAGAGGGCTTCACAATTCAGCCTAGCTACAAAAATAAAGTTGTAGGAAGACAGACATGTAAATGGTATAAGGACACCACAGAAATGCAACACAGGTGAAATGGAGGTTAAAAGGTGCGAGGTACCCGCCGTCGCCCAATGTTCCTGGAATCAGCTGATGTGGGGAGCTGAACGGTCATTTGTCACCGTAGGTTTGAGGTGAACGTTGGCAAAAGGATTCCTGCAGAGAGAAAGCAAGGCACAGCTTTAGGGAGATGAGCTTTGGGGACTGAGTGGCCTTCACTGAACAGGGACAACAGGACAATGGTGGGAACAAGGACAATGAAACACCAGCAGCATTCATGAGGCACACAGCTCCCATTACAATGAGAAGAACATAACACCAATTTCTACTAGACTCGTACAACTATGGTTTTATATGGAGGGCAGCTTGATCCTAAGTGGCCTGAGTCTTAAATGTTTTTGTGTTTGTCTTTATGATCCTTTTCATTTCTGCTCTTAAATATGTGGAGCGCTTCAGAAAAAGGACAGATGGAAAGAGACAACTTTCCTCAGAGGGAAAGCAACACCCAAAATGATCATTTTTAGTATGTGCAAAGAAACCACCTGTCAACGTTCTGACAGGGAAAATGTCGTTGAGGGTCAAAATCAAGTTTCAACACATAATCCATGATTGTTAGATTCGAGCACCTAAGAGACCAACAAGAGTTCCAGGGTGTGTAAGCTTTGGAGAGTCAAAGCTCCCTTCATCAGACAAAGAAGAATAGAAGTGGAGATCTGTGTCTGACGAAGGGAGCTTTGACTTTCCAAAGTTTACACACCCTGGAACTAGGCTTGCCAAACCGCGGCGGGGGATCCATGCGTCGTCGCAGGATCGCTGTCGTGGGGGGACAGCGATCTGTGCTGCACCGGCGTCACCAGGATGTGACGCTACGCATCGCCCTGGCAACGGGACTCCAAACAGCCCCGTTGCCAGGGCGACGCATAGCGTCACATCCTGGCGACGCCGGTGCAGCGCGGATCGCTGTCCCCCCACGGCAGCAATCCTGGGATGACGCATGGATCCCCCGCCGCGGTTTGGCAAGCCTACCTGGAACTCTTGTTGGTCTCTTAGGTGCTACTGGATTCAAATGTAACTGTTCTCCCGCAGGCCAACACGGCTACCCACCTGAAACTAAAACCATTATTAGGATCTCTTAAAGGGTTTGTTTGTTTGTTTTAGCTAATAAGCAGCCTCAGGTGGTTGTTCTGAAGTCAGGGAATAGTCCTGACTGGGGGTGCTTAACACTTACCTCCTGTATGTTTTCAATTACTTAAGTTTCCCCTCTGAAGCTGCAGGTAGTTCCATAGGAGGAAGAGATCAGCACAAACACCTGGGGTTACTAATTAGTTTCTTGGTTTTTGTTAAAAAACACATAACCTTGTGAGATCCTAATCACAGATGTCTCCTGTCATGTCTGGATTCACCCCAAGTGTTGTACCCCTTGTTATTCATTATTATGAGGAGTCCACCAAAACAGCCTCCACTCTTGCCTTGGGGGCATGGATCCTACACTTTGTTCCACGTGCTCTGAATGCTGGGAAGACAGTCCTCCGCTGCAGAGCACACTTTCTTTTGCACAAGACACTTCAATTTGCACCCTTTCAGTGAGCCTCCAAGTACCTACAAGAAGAATCAAGCCCCACCACAGCTCCCAGAGAGCTGAAGAACACCAAAGATACAGGATCCAACCCACAGAGTTTAACACTCCACGAGTTCAATATCCACGCAGCTGAGGGGGAATAATAATCAAAGAGGCTTTGGTGGCATTCTCATGGCAACAGTAACATGCTCCAACGCTAAGTTTCAAGGCAGTAAAAAATTCAAGAAATCAGGTGAGCCCAGACCACTAAGGAACTTGCATCTAGTACCATCAAGACTCAGGGTGATGTAAAGTTCCCAGAAGTTTTTTTTAAAACCTATTGTTTTGGGTAAGCAATTGCTATAAAGGAGAAGTGAGCCTGCTTTGGAAGGAAGGGCGGGATACAAATTGAAATGAATAAAGTGTAAAACAAAGGCTCTTGAACATTGGGGCAAAGTATGAGAGAATCTTCCATTATCACAATCCATCTGTAAACAAAGACACATCCCACAAAGGAGAACATACTTAAATACCTAGTCTGCATGACCTCATGGGCAAAATTACACAGAGGTCAACGAAATACCTCTTTTGCCAGGAGGAGGAGTCGTCTCTAGGAAGAGGCTTCCTTGGCATGCTTGCTGTAGTGGAGGAAGCTGCCTTAGGGCTGTGTGTTCACTTTACAGGTCTCCCAAGCAACTGGAGCTATTTTCAGATTGAGCTATTGTTATGCCCCCACCCCAGGGGAAAAGCACATTTTATTGATATTTGCATTGCACCCACATACACAGCACTGCTTCCTCCAGAACATCTTGCATCTATCCAGAGCAAGCTGCTTCTCTCCCAAACACTTGTTAACAAGTACTTATTGTGGGCCTACTGCACTTTCAGGTGCAGGCTGCTCTAACATAGCCTAATCTATAGCCTGACTAAGGTTATATAGGGTGGATGTGGAGGAGGCATTTCCAACCAATAGCTGAATGCATTCCTGATCTATCTTGGCAAAAAGAGATCTCAGGGGGTGTTGCATCTGCTGCTCATCGACAGGCAACAACGTACTGAGTTTGGCTCGGCAGGAGAAAAATGGTGCATGAAGTTTGGCCAGATCTCTTGGATTTATGCCAGGGAGAATATATTTCAGTCCCTACAGTCTTCTCTCTGTAACAGACAGCCTGTGTTACTTTCTGCATACATGCTATACAAGACATGGGAAATGTACAACACAGACACAGACACACATTGACAAAAACACACTTTGTACAAGTGTTACACAACACCCATTTATTGAAGTTTGCCTTTTTGCGCTCTGGGGATCTTGCAGAAGGTTCAGTGTCCCGGATGTTGTCAATATACAGGCAGGTGGAATATGGTACAGGGAAAGTAATTATTTATACTTCCTACAAGATTGCCATCTATAGGATAATGGTTGGATCTGAAAGATCTGATTCTTACTGTTCTCGAAAAGAGAGCACTTTTGAAAATTGTGCTCCAGGCCTAAAAGCAGCACATGGGAGTCATCAGTTCACATTTTCCCACTCTTAAGAAACATCTAAGCTGCTCTAGACCATGCCACTATCCCCCAGAAAAATCAGGCATGGTCTAGAGCAGCTTAGATTTTTCTGGGGGATAGTGGCATGGATTCATCTTTATTTACTTGAGTTTCTTGCCTGCCTTGGCAGCTTGCCTCATGCTTTCATTTTGTTCTAGTGCCTTCCATGTTTAGATGTAGGAGAGCAATATGTCTCACATGAGACAGGTCATGATAGTGACTATGCACTATGGAATGCTATTTCAACATCACAAAATCAAACGTGGAGGGCAAAATGCTGGTTGCTGGACAACGGCTCGAAGTGCAATTAATTAATTTACTTGCCATGTTGAAAGAACACAAGGCACTAAATTGGTCCTACATTGGACAACACTGCATTATCCCCAGGTGTTTGGGATTAATAAAGTAAAATACAGAATGGCACCTAGTGCAATCACTAAACAATTTCTTTCTGAAAAGAGGGCTATTCTTTTTCCTAGGACTCTTACGAACCTTTGAGCCATCAATGCCTGCATCACTCCACACATGTCAAATATATGCTCTGACTACAATCCTCTAAAAGCGCCTCTTCTCCCAACACTCTTGCTATTATAACTGCCCTAGAGAGGCAGCTTATATATCCGTGTAACTCAATTTCCCTAAAGAACCATTGTACAGAACACACACATAATAAATACAGCACCAATACACATGTTCTCTTCCAAGAGCAGAGGATATCATGGCACAGTGTGGCCATAGTCCGTAGCAGATTGAGCTAAGTAGCTTCCTCAAAAACCAGGTCTGGTTTAAAAATTAAAAACCCAGTAAATATAAAAACACAATAAAAGTCCAATCATCAACAAACCTTCCCTCTGAGGCAGGCAGCCTCCTCTTTCTCTCGATTGAAAAAGTGATTGCTAACTTGAACCTCAAAGGAAATCACGGTGTCCAATATTAAGTAATGGACATCATGATGTCCTTTGAGTTTCAAGCTAACAATCACTTTTTCAATCTTTGCCACTTCCATGTTGGAGAAAACAGTCAAAATGCTGCACTTCTGAAAAGTTCCCAAATGAAAGCCAGCACTAGGTGTGGAATTAAGCATCCATTTTCTAGCTGAGAATGCAAAAAAACTTGAGACCCGACTTGCACTGTGAGTGGGATAGAAATCTTGGGAATACTTTGACTTTGTTTTGTATACCATTGTGCCCTAGGATGCAAAGATAATTAGGAACAATTCCAGATGGTAGGGAAAATCTGCAATGGTTCTGAGAGACAGACAGATAAATAGGTAGTTCTACAAAAAGGATGCAGTTATATTTTGCATCCAACAAAACAAGATAACGATCCCAGTAGTCTCCCCGTGTCAAAAAATCATTTGACCACAAACATAACTTAACAAATCTCAGAACACAGCATTAATGTGAAAGCTTTTATTAGAAACAACTAAAACATTACACATTGAGTTCTCAAGTTCCCCAGTAACTCTTCAGAAAGGTCCAGTTTTTAAGCATGTTACTGGTGAGGCACCCATGCAACTTTGTTCTTGCACAGTGTCTCATTTAAATTAGGCTGTATCGCTTCGTAATCTGTTACACGTACATAATTAGCATGCCAGCACAACACCTCTCCAGGTTATGGACTTCTGGTCTGGTAGATAAACACAGATGCTTTGCACAGGAAGCAGCTCAGTTTAAACAAGATGTTGTGTGAGTATGAAGTCACGAAGAAAAGTTCTTTTGCCTCACCAGCATCATGTTTCAATAAGGCTTAATCTGTGGCATTTCAGACATACTGTTGTAGTTTGTTGAATTATGGCATACCTTCCTGCCTCAACTCTAAGATGAAAAAAAAGTGAGCGACTTCTAGATGAATCCATGGCAAGATTTAAAAAAATGTGTCTAAAATTGGTGGGATGCACACCATCCATGAATGCTAGCAGGTCGCCCCACTGGGATGCCACCATGCAATATCACAACTTCTGTATGTGTGGCTGACTGTGTGCATAATGGAGCGGAGGGTCTACTAGAACCTAGGAAGATGCTGAAGGATGGGCTGGCACATGGCCTATACTGATTCAGTCAAGAAACACCAAGAAAGATCTGAGCAAACCACACCTCCTTGGAGTGACTCGTCTTATGTCAACAACTAGGTATGGCTTCCTAAAAAAAAAATACCGTGTTGCTATACCACCTTTGGAAACATGCCTTAAATTTTAATGAGTACAGAGAAGGCCAGACCGGCAATTAAATGGGTTGGGATTTGGGTTGTTTGGCAACTGTAATGTTCTATGTAAAAAGCAAGGGAAACGGACAATTAATAAAGAGTACTGGACCTGAGGTCATGCTCAGCCAAAAGCTCATAGAATGGTCATGGCAAAATAATTGATTCCTAAAATCAGAACTATGAATTACTCACTTTGCAGAGCGATTGCCCAGATGAATGAGGAGGGTTAAGGATGTCAGCTATGAACAGTACCATATCGAGGATTGAAAACAACAATGGATGACCTTCCCTGATAGTGATACTTGCAGAATATACATATGTATGAATGATATGGCTTTCATTTTTGCTGGTACTGAGTCTTGATATAAATACAGCAAAATCTTTTCTCAGTTCATAGCATGTGGCTTGGCACTTATTTCTCACAAAACCCAGCAGTATTTCCAAAAAGGGCCAGAAGACAGGAAGCCCTGGAAACTAAAAGAGCTGATCAGAGTAGGCATTTCCTACAAGGGAGATTCCAGAGCAGAAAAATATAACCAAACAACTGGATTTTTGTGTTTGAATCCCTGAAGGATTACCCACTGAGTCACCTGATATGAGATTTGAGCCGTATCAGATATTAAGAGCACACCTATGTATTTTTTGCAAGTGTTCCTTTAAAATACACAAAAATTGCAGTCACTTGGCCCCGGACCCAAAGTAATATGGGGACTTAGCAGGAGAAAGAGAAGGGCCCAGGCCACATTGCTGGTGTCACAGAGGAAGTGACATCATCATGCCAGTGACTTCTGGGTGATGCTCTGGTATTTGGGCAAAAACTCTATAGTAAAACCGGCTTCTATCATAGAGTTTTTGCCCAAATACCAGAATGTTGCCCAGAAGTTGATGGCATGATGATATCACTTCCTGTGTGATGCCAGCAACGTGACCTAGGCCTTTCTCTTTCTAATGGTAAGTCCCCCCACTGGCCAGCTGATCAGTGGCTGGGGAGGGGGGGAGGGTCTGGTGGCAGGGGAGCCCTGCCTCCACTGGGGGTCTGGCAATCCTATAATACACTCATGCAGACCTCAAGCTGATGCAGCTCACATTCATGTCACATTCTGGTATCACACTCAAGTACTTCAGTACTTGGTAGGAAGCAGCCACAAGCCTACACCAAAAGGGAGAGACAGGAGAAAGCTGGTTCTGTGTGCATGTATGGAAAGAGTTTTACCCCTCTTTTGGACATAAGTGCTTCTTTGCCGCCATCACCAGCTCTGCTTATTGAAAAGGGCTGCTCAGTTCACAGTAGCAAGATTAATTATCCTATTTTTAAAGCGCAGACAATTAATATTCCCTACTTAATTAATGCAGACGCTCAGATCATTTTTCTCCCAGGGGATGCTAAAACAGATTCTTGAAGCTGAAAGGAACTAACAGAGGAGGAGAGGAAGTATCGAAAATTGTTCTCACTGTGACTCATCAAGGAATAGTGAACTATTTTTGTAATGGGAAGTGGGAAAGGCAAGGGTGACTGCAGAGCCTGCCAAACCCCAGAGAGTCTGTAGTCCTTGGGGTGGGGGAGACAAGGAGGATCGGGGCTAAATGGCTCTATGACCTCATCAGCCCTCATTTGGCATTCTCTTTGCTGTTCTGCTTTGAGCAATGGAAGCAGGCCCTTGGCCACCTAAACCTGGATCAATATGTTAAGCAATGGGGCGTCAAAACATTGTTGAGAGCGCAGGACTAATCAATTCTGCAGAGTGCAAAGAAAGCCTTTTAAATGCAGCTCTTCTGTTTTAAACTAGAAGAAATTTGATTTACACCACCAAGTCCATAGATTTCAGAGGTCCAATAAATATTGTGGAAGAAAAACATTTTCACCATACATCTACTTGTAAGGGATGGGTGCTTCTCCTGTGATTGCTGCCAATAACTGTTCATTATTTCAGTGGCACAGTAAAGCACACTCGTTATTTGATCAGCCTAACCTGGGGCATCCTTATGTGTATGGGAATTTTATGCACATACAAAAATATGCCAAGTCTACATGCAACTCCATGTGCTTGTTCCCATCCAGCACACAAAGCCGTTCCCAGTGCTGAAGCTTGGTTTATGAGCATACATATCGGATGGGTTTGCATGTGTTCTGCTACTGAAAACAATAACACAACAAGAGCAAGAAAACCTTTCATATCAAGTAGGAAGAAAACCAGTGTAGACAGATATTCAGATATTTAGCAGATTTAGTGGAAACATCATTACTGAGCAAAAATGGACACCACCTGCCTGAAGCCAGAGACCCCCAGCTGTCCAGGCTTAGAAGCACCCAACAGAAACTCCACCCACACTTCACCCCAGCAGTTAGGCAGCAAAAAAGGGTAGGGGCTTTATGCCAGGAATAAGGGTTGCAGAGATGGCCTATTTCAAAGGTCAGCAGAGGAAAAGGAATCCGGTTCCATCAGCCAGAGGCAGGCAAAGAAATTCCTAACAGTGGTTGGAGGTGCAAGCAAATGAGTCAAGCTCTGAACTGACCGATCACCTGCAGATAAGAGAATTTACCAATAGTGTGTCCATAGCTGTTCAACAGCAACCCTTTTACCACAGTCAATGACAGCCTCCACCCCCATATTCTGGTTCCAGATCCACCAGTATTTAACAAGTCAGTCCAGAGCACTCTCAGGAGTGAGGTGAGGGATGAAGGGAAAGGAGTTGGCACATGAAAAAAAAAGTGGTTAACTTACAACTACACACAGTCAGGGATACATCTCAAAACCTGGCCACTTCAACATCAGTGCTGTAATGGAAAAATAGAGAGGATGTTTGTAGACCGATAACTGGCATGCATGCATACTCCTTAAGTAACAAGAGGAAGGGATGGTGGAGTGCAGTTACTGAGAAAAGGAGCTGATGGTGTCCCAAGAGCCTTGATGGTTAATGGAGAGGTTGCATGGCCCTGTTATGGCTTGGATGCCAGGAATCTGGGAAAGGTGATTTGCAACTGATTGCCACTAAATGACAAAGGTAGGATTTATTGCAGCAAAGGTTGAATTCAAGTTCTCGCCCTTTGTAAATGGCTAGGGATGGACTAAGAGGAACACAACTTCCTGCTATATATGTTTCTCAGAGACATCCACCACTTGTCCTTTTTAAAATTCAGAAAACTTTTTCAAGGAAGCAGTCTCTCTTTACCAGACCTTAGAGGTGTTTGCAAACAGAGGTCAGGTGTCTGAAGTGACAAGCCATAATAAATTATCACATGGAGATAATTGCACAGAGCCCCCGCATGTCAAAAACTTCAGGCAACCAGCCTATCGCGTGATAATTCTGATTGTCACAAGGGTGACAGAGCTTGGGGGGGGGGGGGACCAGGTTGCTCCAACTGGAAGTCAGCAAATGTTTCAAGCAGACAGCAGCAGGGAAAAGGCTGACTTTAATGAACTCAGTAACGCCATACAGAGGTACAGCTGCACTCTCAGTACCCCACATTTCTGAACTGTAGCAAAGGCTCCACCATTTCATAGCAGCTAGCCAGAAGCAAGACCATGCTGCTGGCTACCCACATAGGTATATACGGGTGCCACAGGGTGAAGTTCTAAGCTGCCACAGTGAACCTACCAATACCTAGGACAACTAGATAAGCAACCTATAGTGGTTCAATTGAGCATGACCTCTGTTATACAGAGTAAACCAATACTAGTCTAGGTTTAAACTTTCCTTAGTGATCTCCCACCAAATAGTCAGTTTAATATTCTGGCAGCTGACCAATGTGGCTTGTGGACACCTTCCCCTAAGTCCAGCAGAAATCAGAGTTAGCTGATCCATGAATGTCCTGTATGGCCTTGGGCAAATTGTCCTCTCGGCCTCAACTACCTATCTGTAAAATGGAAAGAAAGAATTGTCCTCCCAGGAAAGAGGAGATTTCTAAAAAGGGCTGTAAAGACCTTTGGTACACTCAAGAGACCTGTATAACTAAATTTGGGACAGAGAAAGAAAAAGAAATAGAATGAAAGCTAATTGAAAGAATTAGGTTCTTCAATATCTGGCAATACACACAGTTTGGTGACTTATCAGTAGTAAAGGCAGTAAAATGGAAGAAAATTCACTAAACCCAACTCAGTGGAGGAAATCAAAACTTTTATTCAAACAACTTAGTACAGGGCACATTTCTCTTCAGCTTTATTGATTTTTGTGCTTTTTCTTTTCTTTTTTTTAAAAAAAAGGTTTTCCCCCTAGCACTTTTAGAGTCTTCACACATGTTTTGCGTATTTTTGTTCTGCGTTGTCTTCTACATTCATTGTTTGACTACAGAATACCCTGGATGTCAAAGTCTTTTGAGCAAAGTCATGGCAAAAATGCAAGGGTTTTTTTTTTTTTGTAATTACATATGCCCAAGGTCTATTATATAAAACAAATAAAACCTTTGCTATGTGTATAGACGGCTCTTTCATATATACAAATAGTCAAGATTATATTCCCAGAATCCTCCTATGCAGATCAAATGTGATTCTATTTTGGTTTTTCTTCTTTAAAAAAAAATCACATTGGGGTTTTTAAAAAAAAGAGAAAATGGCACACAACTTTGCACTGTGGATTTTCAGCAGAAACTGAAAGAGTTAAAAGTCTTTAAGAGGGGCCACGTGACTGACTTCCCAGAATTCAGAGATTGAAGAAGCAATACCAGTAGCCATTAATTCCAATCCTACCGTGTTTGTCTCTGAAGTTAATCAAGACACACAAAGAAGATTGACAGCATTTTAGGAAATGAAAAGACTTCAGTTCTTCTCAAAATCATCAGGTTTACATTCTGTCTATCCACCCCACCCATCTCCAAGCCCAGGCAGTTTTGACACCCATTTCTACCCAAAAGTAGTGATGGGGGAAAGCCTTCAGATTTTAGAGAAAGAAAAGTCTTTGGAATGATTTGACAAGCTGTGTAACTGCACAGAAAATACTTTCCCCCTCCCTTTGAGCAACCCCTGACTCCAATACCCCAGAGCACTAACCATGAGGTAACAATACCTTCCTACAAAATATATATATAATATATATATTATATGTATATATAAAACAAAACATTTTCTAAAAAATGGATACTGGGTTGGTGCTCAGCTTAACCAGCTGCATCAGTCCAGTCCCCCCTAATAGCCAGCCACCTTTCTCCATGCCCAGGCATCCAAGAACTGCCCATTTTTCTTACAGCAACCAATGAAGAGCCATGGAGGGTGACCAGCCTCTCTGGCATCAATATGCACCTTCCCATTGGACAAAATGGGCATCATGGTCAAGATCAAAAAAGGATCATTGGAATAACAGTACATACACCATAGGCCATGCATATTTGTTTCTGGATGTTAAAAAAGAGAGCGAAAAAAGAAAACAAAAAAACCTCCATTTGTTTCCCTATTAATGTGCAGCTCACATTAAAGCCTCTGGAAAGAGATAGTGCATTTTCTTTTCTTTCTTTTTTTAAAAAAAACCCATTTATGAAGTACAAAGAGAGAAAGAGAGAGAAAGATGCAGAATTTCCATCTAATCTACTCTAAATGTAAACTGCATCCAGGTGGCTGCTGCTGCTGTGAAAACCAGCAAAACCTGTTTTGACATTTTTCTGCTCAGAAAAGGATGTCAGCAACGTGAGGGAATGCGGGTAGCAGCACCAATGGGCTCCTTGATGATCACAAGAGTTAGAATTCCGGGAGGAGGAGTGACGGGGTTGGGGGGGGAGAAGAGGGGTGTGTGTGTGTGTGTGTGTGTGCGCATGGATGGTGTAGAAGGAGGAAGCAGAAAAGAAACGGAGGGGACAGAGAAGCAGAAAAGTCTTCCAAGCAGCAGCTGCCATTTCTAGTCAAGGCTCCTTCTCTCACACTGTAGATACCAAAGTGCCACTGCCGCTGTGGAATAGAAAAAAAAGCACAGAACACTGCCAGACTGCACTTCACCACAAAAAGAAAGAAAAGAAAAAGAAATAATCCGATGGACGGCAACAGAAACACATCCTGAGTGCGCTCCAGCATCCCTTTGGCTTTCAGAACATGAAAGGATGGTAGGGGAGAGGAAGAGACTGGGCTGTTCTCAACATTGCTCCAAGCTTTGCTATGCTCAGTGCCCCCTCCCTGCATTCGCCACTTCATTAGAGTGATCACAGGGCTGTGGAATGGGCGGCAGGGGGAAGACTCATTACACTTAGTTCATGTTCAGCAAGCATTCTGGAACTCTCTAATGCACACTGGGATATCAAACTGGGGGTTCTTGTACTGGAGATTTATGCTCATAACCATACTCCATGAAGATGGAAGTGCCAACATGCACTGAAAGGCAGAAATTAAGATCCTTTGCTAATTCTGAAGAGTTCCTCTGGCTCCTAGCATGGGAAATAGGGTGTTGTTCGGCCCACTAGAAGTTCAACAAGGCTGGAGATTAAATATCACAAAGAAAGCCCTCCTTCATGACTAAAGCACAGCAGCGGAAATAAGGTGAAACCAACTTTTGATCTGAGGAATTCTCAAGCTGTGGAGAACCACCCCCTTTCCCCAGTTTTCAGGCTGCCTGGATGAATAGTTAATCCTATCTTGTCTTCTTTAACAAGCAGCCAAGGTTTGTATTTGGCTTTGTGTACGTCTTAGGCTTTCCAAGCTCTGGCACCTGTTTTTCTATTATAAATTTCCTACTTTCAATTAGCCTTTTCAGCAGCGACTCACCTAGCAAAGAATGCCTGCATATCTGCCATCGAACAAAAATGCATTATAAGAAGAGGCTGGGAAATGCACCAGGGTGGAGTCTTGGAGTGATTTCCCACAAGCGCTGCTCCGCGCTCACTCCTCCCTTTTGCCCCGATGGTACGTTCAATTTCACACAAGCTGCTGCGCGGCCGCATTTTGCCCCGCAGCTTCGTGTGATTTTCCCCGCGTCTACACAATCCTCAAAAAACAGGATTGAGTAGACGCAGGGAAAATCACATGAAGCTGTGGGGCAAAAAGCGGTCGCGCAGCAGCTTGTGTGAAATTGACACATACCATCGGGCCAAAGAGAAGAGTGAGCGCGGAGCAGCGCTTGTGGGAAATCACCCTTGGATTTGCTAGAGTGACCCATAGCACACCCAGCTTTCTTTGGTGGGTACTGCAGGGGCAAATGAGTCTTCTCAATGAGGAACCTCTATGTTCACAAGGAAGCACAGGGTTCTGTGGAATGCAGCTTGAAAGCCACTTCTTATTAAAGAGAAAGAATGTGTCACTACTTCCAGTGGATTCTCTTTTTCTGAAGGCTCCTAAAATGAATCTTCTAGACCAAAGCCCAACCAACTCATACAATGGAAAACAAAGGATTCTGTAGCCCTGGAAATCACAGATTCCAGGGCACACAAAGGCTTATGCTTGCATGACAAGTATTTATGTGCAATCTTCTAGCCAGAGATACTGCAGTCTCCCTTATGGACACTTACAGTGGGCTTCAAGTACAAGCTCTTACCTGCTTGAGGATCTTGCCCCGTAGTCATCCAGGCCCTGTGGATTAGAAAAGACAGCCAGGATGTTAATAACCAGACGATCCTGCACTTTCTCCTGTGGGTGGCTACAGAAGATCAACACAAATAGCACAAGTATTATTTCCAGGCTTAAAATCAAAGCTCTTGATCTTTCAAAAAGGCTTAGCTGTGGAAGCTAAACAGGCATCAATAAAAGGTAGAAAGTTGTTTTCCTTTCACCAGATGATTACTTCAGACTACAAAGATGTAAGAGTAGAGGATAAATATTGAGTTCCCATACTGAACTGTCCCTTCAGACAGAAGAGGTTCTTGTAACTTTACAAGACATGTAGTGCAAGAGGCATAACTTGGGCAACACAGAATGCTAGATATGCAGTACAAACAACTTGTGCAAGAAAGCAGGTTGACAGCATTGCATTTCCGGTGGAAACAGGCACAGGAGTTTGAATCTTCCGTCCACCTTTAAGCCCTCCTGTAAAGTACCTGCTAAAGTGATGATTCAAGGCACTGGTGGAAAGGATGAAACAGGAGTAAGCACTGCACAGAGAAATTGCAGTCTGCCTGTTCATCTCTGTGCTTGGATGCACACAGAAAAGAAAAACTACAAGCGCTTATTTTTCCTGGCTGGGATGGGGGGAGGGGGGGCAGTAGAATCAAGCCAAGTCACAGCTCTAACACTGGGATACTTCAGATCCTCAAGTTCACATGTAAAGGAACTGCAAGCTTGGTTAATTCCAAGAGGATATTTCTATTGTGGCTACACACTCCTCCTAAACCTTAGTGAGAATTATTTTTTGCTCAGCTCGCTTCACTAAACAAAGGCTCACACCTCATTCCCTAAAAGGGCTATGACTATGAATGGACCATACAGCAAAAATTCCAGGCACTGGCCCTCATGCTTGCTGGTGAATAACAGTTTAAACTCCCCCAATTAGACAGCAAGCCTCAGCAACCTATAGCTGAGGCAAATTAGCACTCTCTCCACTCTGCAACTCCCTAGTCACATCTTCACTGAAGAGTGTCAACAAGGGATAGCCACTGAGCCTGTCTGAAAGCAAGGAGAGAAACTGAGACTGTTCCCAATCCCTGAGCAATCATAACTAGCCTCCCTGCATCTACAATTAGGGGAAATGGTTTCCAGCTCAAAAGGCCATGACTTCCAGGCAAGCTTGAATAACATCGCTTGATTCATTTAAGAAAACCTGGCAGGGTCAGCATCCCAGTCAAACAACAGGACTGCTATTATTCTGCAACATCTGTTTGTAGCAATCTCGGCTGGCTTCCGCCCCTTGGCAGCCAAATTTTACCCATTTGTAATGGCAATACAGACTTTGGGGCTAGAAAAAGCACCCTCCATCTGACAACTTTTACAACATTCAGGCTTCAACAGCCAACAGTACCTCCTTTTTGCCTTGGGATCGGCCATTGCCTTACAATGTATGGGGGCTAGGCTTCCTCCTCCTCCATTCCACCCACCCTCTCAAAATAACAACTTTGTCTGGCTTTGGGTCAGGACCAGTCTAGAGATAGTTCCCACCTAGGGAGTTCCCACCTACGGGGTTTGAACATAGGAGGGGAAAAATAAGCTTAATTGACCTGCAAGCAGCCCATTTCTAGTCTGAGACATTTACAGAACAGCCAATGTTACCAGTTGGGTTTAGACTGATGTTTTACTGCCATTCTTTGTGCCTCATCCATTATTAAATCTGCCAGTTGGTTACATTTTTCTCCATTAATTGTTGTTCATATCTCTCCTTCCATTTTAATTTTTTTAAGGAGCAGTTCAATTCTCTGCCTTGAAAGGAGGAAGAGCAAGACGCATTAGGGTAACATGCTAGGTAAGGCAAAAAGATGCATTAGGCAGAAAACAGTCCTCAGAAGTCCCAATTGGAACATTGTGTTCTTTGGAACTTACGGCTGTTGACCTAGGGTAAGGCTGGTAGGAGGCAGGTAGCAGTTGGCAGAGGCCACTGGAATATTCATTAAGTGCACAGCCGTAGGGCATAAGGTAGTCCTATAAATAATGAACATAAGCACCTGTTGGCAAGTAAGGCCCACCTGTTTGTAAACAGAACTATGTCAGAAACAGACCACATGGAGAGTGCTTGCTTCGCAGTGCTGAAACCAGGACTCCTTTCAGCAAAATGCCCTCCCTTCCCACCATCCCAGGCAACGGCCTACAGTGGCCCATGCTTTGGGCCCAGCTCTGCAAGGGAAACTTTATTTTCTACAGATGAGGTATGTGCATGAAATTAGAGCTTGCTGCAACAGGAGGTGCGAAAAGTAGCTGTTACATTTAAAGACCATACCTTTTTACTACCATCCCTGTTCTAGCATTCCACTCCATAAAAGGTTCTAAACCAGGGGTGTCGAACTCATTTGTTATGACATAAATAAGACCTTGTTGGGCTGGGTCATGTGTGTAAAAAAAATTATTTATTTTATTTTATTATTGCATTTCTATCCCACCCTCCCTGCGAATGGGCTCAGGGCAGCTCACAAACAAGGGCAACATGTGCCAGTACAAAACATTAAAACAAGATCAAACAAGTATATTTAACAGTAATAAAGTGCTCAGTGCTCGCATCAAGATGGTGACCTATAGATGTTACCCAAAAGCCCGCTTCAGCGGTACCGACCGGTCGCAGTACTGTGGCTAGATCTTTATAATAGGCCATCCCATTACCCGTTATTGCCACGAGATAGTTGGTGCTGGTGGTAGTGGTGGCTCCTAATTAAAGGCCTGGCGGAAGAGCTCCGTCTTGCAGGCCCTGCGGAACTGTGAGAGATCCCGCAGGGCCCTGATCTCCTCCGGGAGCTCATTCCACCAGGTAGTAGCCGCCACTGAGAAGGCCTTGGCCCTGGTTGCCACAAGCCTGGCCTCCTTAGGGCCTGGGATCACTAATCGATACTCTCTGGGGCAATGTTCCCTCTAAGCTGTGGAGTCTTGTGAGCAAAAATTCTACTTTGTGAGCTACAGACATTAAAGTTGTGAGTGAGCTATTTAGCTACTGCATAAATTAGTTTGTTCTGGAGCCATCCTTCCTGAGCTAAGACAAAAATCTGTGAGCCAGAGGCTAAAAAACTGTGAGCTAGCTCACACTAACTCAGCTTACAGGGAACACTGCTCTGGGGTATGTATGGGGAAAGGCAGTCCGTCAGGTACGTCGGACCCTGGCCATATAGGGCTTTAAAGGTAAGTACCAGCACCTTGAAGCGGATTCGGAAAGCTATTGGCAGCCAGTGCAGCGCTTTCAGCACAGGCTGGATGTGCTCCCATCTAGGGAGACCCATCAACAGCCTGGCCGCAGCATTCTGCACTAACTGCAGCTTCCGAATCCGCGACAAAGGCAGCCCCATGTAGAGAGTGTTACAGTAGTCTAATCTTGAGGTGGCCATCGCATGGATCACTGTAGCCAGGTCAACATGAGCACTCCCAGACTCCTAACCTCCAGCGCTGGCACCAAAGGTGCCCCATCGAAGGTCGGGAGAGGGATCCACATCCCCAAACCATTCCAACCCAGGCACAGGCAGTGTAATGCCAGGCAATGTAATGTCAGGCAGTGGAGATATAAACTTTATAAAGGACACAAACACAAAGGTGTTTTTTTTTACTTAAAATAAAAACATGCTTGAAACATTAGCACTCTTCCAATATTTTGTTTATTTAACAGTGTCTGGTAACTGACACATCTTGCTCTAAATTACTGCATCAAAATGTCTGTGCTGTTGCAATCTTGAGTGTGCTGTTCAGGTGTGTATCTGTAAGCTGCAAACCTACAATGACGCAGCAGCAACAGAACTGGAAGAAGAAGCAGAAGACAGCCAGTTCCACTGAAGACCTGATAGAACCCCTCCGGGGGCCTGATCCGGCCCCCAGGCCGCATGTTTGACACCCCTGTTCTAAACAGTTTGTGCACAATAGAAATTGCTGAACTGGATTACAGTACTGATATTATGCAAGTGCATGCCAAAATAAATGTCAAAAGTAGGGTTCAGAAATGCTGTTCCTTACAGCCTAGTGAACATTCCTCAAATGCAAACATTTGCACTACATAATTTCTTGACTCAACTCAAAGTTACTCCCCTATTCCACAGAGGCTGTGGAGGTAGGGAATGGGGAGGAGGAAGAGTCCCAAACAAAAACACAGCCAATATTGTAGGGTAAAGCAAAACTTGTTCTGCCAACCACAGTCCCATTTTGTTGCACGCAATGATTCAGTTGGCCTTTTGTCTTCCCTGAGATTTAGCCAGTAAGAAGTCCAGAAGGCTCCAGCTCTCTGTACAGTCCCAGCCAATCAGGGCTGTCGGTTCAAAATGGCGATGCTCCTATGGAAACTTTAACACCCCAGGCTCTCTAACTACTCTGATCTAAGTCACCTCTGAATATGCAGCGTAAGATTTCAGCTCTTTAAAAAGTGTACGACAGAACCTCTGTCTTCTGAGTCTCAGTCACCTGTCCAATAATAAATTTAAATTCATTCTGCTCTATGTTTGCTGTGGAATTTCTGCCTTGCATTCATCACCTCTAGCTCAGCTCCAGGCAGTTAAATCAGGCTGCTTTCAAAGTGGATTCTATATCCTGGCTCACCCACTGAAACCCCTCACCTGGGTGAAGGCTGGCACGGCAACGCTATATGGCCTCTGTTTGAAAGTGCTGACATTCTGTGTCTGGAAAGCTCGGGAGGACATGCTGTAATCAGGAGGGGGGATGTCATCTTTGTCCAGCAGGTTACCCGTGCTGCTGCTTTTCCCCTGGCTGCAAGAAGAAATACCCTTGATTAACACCTGCTACACACTTCACCATGAATTAAGCAGCCAGGCTGCAGTTTCAATGGCATGGCCATCCAAAATGAAATGACTGCCCTTTATCTAGATACTTCCTTTTCATTGGTGGCAGTTATTGCCCATGCAGAAAGTTAACTTTTCTTTTTAGCTAGGAAATCATTGTCTCCACAAGAGCCACACATCCCTCAGCTGCTCTAAAATCCCATTTAGGCATACAGTACCTAAAATCTTCACAAGGAACTAATTTTTCTTCCAAAGGTTTAACAGTTCCTGCCCATTGGCCCCTACCACACGGGGGGAAATTGATGCGGCCAAAGTGTGGTTTTTTAAAGCCGCACCAAAAGAGACATGAGGCGGCGGGATCAGACTGATCCCGTGAACCGCCGCGCAGTTGCTCCCCGGCATGATCAGATGCTGGGGGGAAAGACACGGAAGGGAGCACGAGGCAGCTGGCTGCGCATGTGTGCGCATGCGCAGTTTGGCTGGGAGCCTCAAATGCTCCTGAAGATGGGAGCTCCTGCGATCCGACGGCCGCGCTTGCTGTGGCGTTTCAGGTAAGTCCTTCTCTTTACTAGGTTCTTTTTTGCTCTGCATTACTGGGCTGAAGGGACGGATCGGGGACAGGTGCACGCCGCTTCCCAGATGTTGCGGTTTGATCGGGCCTGTTTGCTGCGCCCCGATCTGTTCCTTTTCCGGGCCTAAACCTCTCGTGTCACCGGGGCCATTGTCTTTCAGTCATTAACAAAAATCCTGATGGGAGTCATTCTACTAAAAGCATATTTACTTATGGATTGTTCCTAACAAAAGACATCAAATATTTTCATGGCAAAGCTTGCAATACTGGCCTGACTGATCTGGATCAGATACAGCATGTTACCAACAAATAAGGAGACTGAACAATGTACTAGGATACAGACACTAATGCCGGCTTTGCAAAGGTGGATCTGCCTTTATAAAGAGAAGGACACAGGCTTGTATGGAAATAGCAGCCAACAGCACCTTCTTACCTCATGTGTAGCCTGTCACTCCCATCACTGTCCAGCACACGGGTATAGGAGAATGGAAACCAGCCTCTCCTATAATACAGAGCAAAAAAGGGAAAGAAGACTGCATGTACCTCTGTCACACTGGAAACCAAGATTTGAGAAGTGTTACAATTAAAGCAGTGGGCCGTCTGTTAATTAATTGGGCCCAAACTCTAGGCTTGAGTGCCTCGAACTGAAGCAATTCTGTATATATTCATTCTGGATTTCATGGAGTTTTGCAAGATGGGGTGGCACAGGTTTGAGTTCTAGAATCATACAATGAATCAGTTCCCTAGCACGCACGCCTGATGTGCCGTCAAGTTGCTTCCGACTTCTGACCTCCAAAACATTCTATCATTACCAGCCTTGCTCATGTCTTGCAAACTGAAGGCAGTGGCTTACTTTATTGAGTCAATCCATCTCGTGTTGGGTCTTCCTTTTTCCCTGTTGCCTGCAACTTTTCCTAGCATTATTGTCTTTTTCAGTATGTCCTGCGTCATTCTTAAAACCCTACTGATTCACCCATCTTGAAGTTCTGAAGCTATGTTCTTGAGGGGCTTAGGTTTTTTCTTTGAAAATTTTTGAATTTGCGGCAACATGTTAAGAGCAGACAGCATTACTCTGCTTGCTCCCCAATCCTTCCATATTGCTCTTCATTGCTTGTGAAAGCTGAGGCAAATTTTCACTATATTTTCAGCATGATAAATTGAAAAGGACTTACACAGCAGAATAGCTTTAGTCTGGGAAGAAACTTAGGCTGATTTCGCACTAGAGCTGCCTCGAAGTTGCGCCGCCGTTTGCCCCGATACTATCGGTCAATTTGACACCCGAAGCCGCGGGACTGCATTTGACCCGCAACTTCGCCCGATTTCCTCCGCAGTTTCGTGATCCTCAAAAAACAGGATCATGAAACTGCGGGGGAAATCGGGCGAAGCCGTGAGTCAAAATGCAGCCCCGCAGCTTCGGGTGTGAAATTGACCGATAGTATCGGGGCAAACGGCGGCACAACATCGAGGCAGCTCTAGTGCGAAATCAGCCACACAAAAACAAGCTTACACACACACACACACACACCCTCTCAATGTTCTATGTATAAAAGGATGCTGCAGACAATGCGACCATTTAAAATAAGAAGCTCCATGGTAAGCCCCTCAACCTCATACCACAATTTCTTTCATTTCTGGATATTCACAGGCAAACTGCTGTTATCTGTAACAGTCCTGGCTGAAGAAAAGAGCAAGAGTCCAGTAGCACCTTAAAGACTAACCAAATTTGTGGCCGGGTATGAGCTTTTGTGAGTCACTGCTCACTTCCTCAGAGAGTGAGCAGTGACTCATGAAAGCTCATACCCTGCTACTTGGCTCTTGCTCTTTTCTGCTGCTACAGACAGACTAACATGGCTACCCATGGCCACTGGCACCATTTGCTCTGTTAAGCTGCTTGCAACATTCTTCTTTCTCTAAATTCAATGCTGCAGAGGCTGGCTCACTTGAGGCCTCCACTCTCAGCTTCCAATCTCACTGCAGGACTAAATGGTTATTTAAGAGCAGATCACAGCAGACTTTGTCCACCCTGCCCTGCCTTTTCTAATCAGATCCACTATTTCTTTGGCAACTACCATTGGTCAGTGAAGCCAGCCACAAGACATTTTACTCAAAGATCAAATTCCTTCCAGCCTGCAAGGAAAGTGTAGCAAATTCCAGGACGGTTTTCTGGGAGATGGGGAAAAGGCTTGTAGGTTCAGATTTATGACACTGACCATCAAGATTTTGATTATCAGAGACAGCTTGGATTACAGAGGAAGTTATCCACACAGCTGGCCGGTTGCCAAGCAACCAGCCTGCCCCTATTCCTTAGCGAGTGTGTTGTGCAAAATCAAACTGGCTGCAGCAGTCTAACTCATAGGCAACTTTTGTTCCAGGTTATGTCACGGAAACTCCAGGGGTTAAGTGACAACACTTTCAGCAGTTTCTCTTAGTGCTCTCACTTTGGAAAGAATTCTTACTTTCCCAGCATGAGACCAATAATGGCAGTTTTGTTGCTGGGTTTGAACTTACTATTAGGGTTGAGCTGAAACATACCCTCTTATGCTGCAGCCTCTGCCCTCTTTTTATTACTGATGCTGGGGAGGTGGGAGGTACCAAAGCAGGACAAAGTTCATCCACTGTGCAGTGCCAAGGAAGCATGTCCCTGTATTTCCATGGTAACTTGGGGACATTTCACACTTCCTGTGCTCCATCCAGGCAACTCTACAAAACAAGCTAGAAAAGCATCCTTGCAATGTCTAGGCAACCAGGCAATGTTTGCTTGTTTCCTGTACACTAGCCTGAGAGCACATCAGAATCTCTTCTCAGTGGCACTGGGGAGCAAAACAGCAGACCACTTGGGTGGGGAACCATAACAAAGAAGGATACAGTGGAAGCAGGAAGATTTGTTATGTGGGAGAGTCCTTTCACACCCTGCAACCCCTCCCCCATTTCACCCTAAATTTTAATCCATGGACAATACTTTGGCCCATTTCTATTTACTATGCATCCTACCTCTTGGGTCACTAAACTCTCTCCTGGTAGTAAAACACTGGGCACCAAAAAGATTACAAAAATTCCAAAATGGTGCAAGCCAGCATCATGAGAAAACCAAGCACTTCAAGCACCAAGGGCAGAACTAATAATTCCCCTGAAGAGATGCTACTGTACTCAAACTGGGTCAGGATTTGTTCCCATTTTGGATTTTCCCCTGCTTGTATTTCCAAAAGATACAACATGTAAGCAGAAGGCAAGAGGAATAGCACAGTCCTACTGTCTCCAGTTCCGCAGGGGGGAAAGGGAGGTGGGGGGAGAGCCAACTGCGCCTTCTATGGCCTCCTCCTATGTTGTCCCTCACTCATGCTGTACATGTGCCCTTCCGGGCATGCCCATAACCCCAGGCTCCCTTCCCAGCAAGCCCTGCCCCAGTGCCTTCACCCTTTGCGAGGAAGAGAATTGAAAGGCAAAATCGCTCTTTTCTTGGCTACCAGACAGGAGACTCACACAGTTCCACAACCTCAAAACCAAAAAATAAAAAAGCTTACAGTTTTGACTTCTCACTCTCTCCATAGTGCCACCCATCCCTGGCCTCTGGCACTAGCAGTGTAATGAGGTCTCCCTCCTTGAAGCTCAGAAGGGTGCTGTTATCGCCAGCGGCATGAGAGAAAATGGCTCGTACTCTCGTCCTGCCATTCTTCTCCAACCCCGCGGCCATGGAGCTAGAACGTGGCAGAGTCTTGTTTTCAGCTGAAATGGAGAAACAATGGGGAAAACCAAAAAATATATATCAGACTAAGTGGCGCTCATTCCGGATAGGATTTCAGAAGCTGATCAAAATCTTTTGCATGAGAAAACATTCAAAGATTTACTACAGAGATCTATCTTCTCAACTACAAAACGGTTTACTGAGACCTTTACTGAAAGCTCTTTGAACAAACACAGAAGTTTTGAAAAAATGTAGAAATAAAACCCAAAAATAGTTTTTTTAAAACTTTAATTAATGTAGCCCTCTAACAAATGAGTTCAAAGTAAAGATCCAGTATCAAAAAGGTTAACACGCCAATGTATGGATCACAATTTATACACAAGGTACACTAGAAGAAAAAGTGGTATGCAGGAGAAGCATTTAATGGCGTGCACTTTAAATTATCATAACACATTTTGCTGAGATGTTCACAGAAAGCCTCTCATGAAGTGTAAACTGCTTAAGCTGTAAATTATAGTATTCAGAAAAGCTAATGGCATCTCTCATAACTGTGCCATATGATACTGAGGAAAATATTCATAACCATTGCTTAATAGCTGCTGTCCCATTAGAATCCTTAGTTGGTTCAGACTTTGAGAGCAAGGCAGCATTTCCCAACACTATTACTTCACCTGCTGTGCAAAACAAGCTCTTTGTGGTGCTTTGTGTCCAAGATTTCATTCATTATCCTGAACATTTCCCTCTTGATGATGGCACCAAAGGGGAGGAAGAGAAAGGCTGAGTGAGTCTGTGGGCAAAATATCCACATTGAGCCCACTCCTCTTAAAAGAAGGTACAGCTGGAGAGCTATGCTTTTGCAACATGACAAATAATTGAGCACAAGCAACACCATAAAATAGCCTGTCCATTCTCACCCAATGCCATTAACTTTTCCTGACTGCACCAAGCAAGATGAGGATGATCAGGGGCCTGGAGACCAAGTCCTATGAGGAAAGGCTGAGGGACTTGGGAATGTTTAGTCCGGAGAAGTGGAGGTTGAGGGGGGACATGACTGCTCTCTTTAAGTATTTAAAGGGCAGAGAGCTGTTCCTGTTGGCAGCAGAGGATAGGACTTGCAATAATGGTTTTAAATTAAGCGTAGGAAGGTAGCAGCTGGATATCAGGAAAATCTTTTTTACAGTAAGAATTGTGCAACAGTGGAATCAGCTGTCTGGGGGGGGTGAGCTCCCCCTCACTGCCAGTGGCTGGACAAGCACTTGTCATGGATTCTCTAGGCTGACCCTGCCTTGAGCAGGGAGTTGGACTAGATGGCCTGTATGACCCCTTCCAACTCTGTGATTCTATGATTCTAAGATCTCTTTCCAGTGTTGCGACAACTGAGCAACAACAGCAAATATCTGAATTCAGGTTTTATCATCCACTTTAAATGTGCAAAAAGAAATTACTAAATTGCCAAGGCTAAAGCTCCTTTCTGGTGGCTTCTGACATGATGCATCAAGAACAAGAGTGTAGCAATACAGACTACTTCAGATATGCACCACATTGTACAATGTGGCCTGGTCTGCTTTATTCAAGTTTTATATTTGCAAGGCTTCCAGAAATTCTACCACCATAAAGGAGCAAATGGACATTCAGCTGAGAAACAGTTTTGGAGCTTTTAGTACCATCTTCATGATTTCTATGGCCCCTCTTGCACCCTGTCTCCCAATGTTGCTGCTACTGCAGCGGCAGCCATTTCCATCCAGCATCACAACACTGACTTGCTTCCAGGAGTGGGAACTTGGTGTAAGGTTGCCCTAGAGCCCATCTGTGTCTCTCAGAAGAAAGACTTACTGGTTGCGTAGCTGTTTTTGGGCATGACACTTTTGCGCACAGGGAGTGTGTTGGAGTAAGAGTCACTCAATTGCTTCGGTGGCTGAGGCGGGGATAAGGACTTTGGCTGAGGAGGCTTCCTGCCAGACCAATGGTTGAAATCTTCACCTTCTGAGCCTGAGACACCATTCATCACTGGAATGGTCTCTTGGGCAGACATTCGCTGAAGAAAGGAAGAGAAAAAACACTGTGAGATTCAAGAACAGGAGAACACATGGAGTAGGAAACTAAGTGGTCATATATATCACATCTTACTAGAAATATATCAAAAGAAGTTAAATGTCCTTTAACTGTGGCTATCTGGTGGTCCCAAAAAACCCCAAATATTTTCGGGATTTTTTGTGTCAGCCATTTTTAGATGGCCGAATAAGTAGACCACTCACTAACTGGCAAAAAAAAATAATCTGGAAAATACTGATACGGTATTTTTTGGCTTGGTTTAGTCGAATCCACATGTACCCCTAGTTGTAAGTGCAAATATGTCAGCATAATGAACACAGGTTCTTGTAGGCACACTGTTCTACTTTCAAAACTCTATTCAGATTTTAATGAAAATTATAACTGGTTCCAGTTGTGCAGTTACGCAAAAGGGGATGGCTCAGTGTTGGAACAAATACTTTGAATGAAGAAGGTTTTAGGTCCAACCTCTGGCATAGCCAGTTATCAAGAATATCAAGTAACAGGTGTTGGGAAAAAGCCTTAGAACCACTGTCAATCACCATTACAAATACTGAACTAGATGGACCACTGCTCTAACATGGTATAAATAAGCTTCATATGACCACTAGGTAGCATTCAGAATGTCATGAACTAACTGCAGATTTTTGTGACATGACCCAGAAATCCTTGGGCTTACTTCTTCCTCTCATTGTGTGCATGACCAAGATTGAAGAATTCCTTGTAAAAAAGTCTTCAGTCTAACTTCACTTTGTTGTGATGTCCAAATTCAGGTACTTATACAAACTGGGGTTTGTTTCTTCCCACAAACTGATATTCTAAACTAGGATTAAACTGTGGTTTAGAATCCCAATTTATAAGCAAGTAACAAACCACAGTTTGTTTCAGTGTTGCAGTGTTCCAGAATCACAACAAATCATTGTCCTAAATTTCAAATGTGGGAGCTGTAAGATTTCAGGCTCATTCTTGTCACATGTGAATGCAGTCTCGGATGTAATCACCAAAAGGTTAGGCTAGCTTCATTCTTTGTCCTGTTTCCCACAGATAGGACCCCCCCACCCTGGCAACTTCTCAAAAATCCCAATCCCTCAGAAACTTTAATGACTTTGCTTTGTGAAAACACATGTTCTATAAGTGCAGTGCAGTCTATTTGCCTTTCAACAGCCCTGGGCTTTCTAACAGCAATCTAAATCATAACTATTCTGTCTTATAACAAATTTAGAGTCCAGTGGCACCTTTAAGACCAACAAAAGTTTATTCAAGGTATGAGCTTTCTTGTGCATGCAAACTTTGTCAAATACCTGCCTTATTCTGTTTTATGTAACTGAGCAAGAGATGGTTCTAGGACCAAAACACTATGCAGACAGAGGAAGTACACAATCCTTCCCTCACACAATACTTACTCCTACAAAAGGTGCCAGTTCTGGTGGGACTGGGAGTGGTTTGGCACCAGGGATAGGATCAGAGATGACGAGGTTTGACTTTGATGTAGAAAGAGGGCTGGGCATAATGGTCCCATTGCTGCCGATGGCCATCTGTTGCATGAGCTGAATAGCACGGTCTGGGATCTTGTTAGGATCAGAGCAAGCCTGCTGCCACAGCGGGAGCTTTTGTGTCAAGATTTCTCTTCCCTGAAGTTTACAAAAAACATAAGAAAGTCAGAGCACAAGGGGACCCACACAAATATTTCCAACAACAAGAAGTGCATGAAAAAGTAGCAAACCCAACAAACTACACAGCACACTGCCCCTGTCAACATCCATGTGTTCCATAAGTCTGGCTGTAGATCATATCAATCCGTTTGACAGGAACTGACAGCTCAGAGTGTCAGTAGAGCTGGCTCCAACTGGTTCTGTCTAGTTGAGGGCAGAGCTAATTAACAGTGACTCAGCATTGGGTCCTGATTGGACAATGCTAGTATAAGTATGATGCTGTACAGTGTACCTTACCTTCCTGATGGAAACCTGGTGTCTGCGTGAGCATTTTGTCGTTCTGTGCAATATATTGGTGGAGGCTTATGTGAATAAATTGTATATAGTTTTACACCAAGCCTATAAGACTTACATCTTCTTTGATACTCTCACACCATCGCAACCTGCAGTGGGCTAGCACCGCGCAAACCTCGACAGCCCCTTCAATGGCTCCTCCTAATGATTATTGGCTTCTAAGAGTAACAAGTCAACCATGAATTTGTAGCTTGCCTCAAGCTCCACACTCAGACACACACATAAGATTTATTCACCATTTATCTAGTTGAGGCAGTGGCAGTGACAGATTCATTTGGTCCTGTATGAGCTATAAACAAGATAAATTCCAATAAAAGAGATCAATATATGGGTCACGATAGCTGATGGACCAATTTAAGGGCACATGAAACATTTATAAAGGAAAGGGAAGATGAAAGAACGCAATTAATTTTTTTCTAGTGCATCTTGAAATATTCTGGTAGCAGGTCTGCTGCCTCAGTAACACTGGAGAAGTGGAATATAAACAGCAAGTTTCAGAAGCTGGGAGGAGGAATTCTAATAGGCCCTGAGCCTCAAGAAGTAGGAAGGAAACCTGCACAAAGGCATGTGCTACTGAGTGTCAAGTCAGCATAGGACTTCCAGAGCTATGCCACAAAATGCTGCTATATAAAAAACAACCTTTAGGTCCGACAGGGCACAACCCCTGCAGTTCACAGTGATTTATTATTAAATTGGAACACTCCATTGATACACAAGTAGCTTTTCCTCTAGAAGGTCCCCATGCCAATGAAGCAAAACCAGCTGTGTAGAGTACATATCTGATGCTAGACAGAAGAGCTTGATCTTCACTTGCAGCAGCAGGGGTAGTGAAAGTATCAGCAGGGGTGCAATCTCAATGCTGCTGTACAGCTGGGATCCTAGGTACATTTCACTTCAACCAGAGCCATGGGGGCACAAACAACAGAATCCTATGCAGGAAAGCCTTTGGAACCAAGGTTAAAAGAGAATGGTACGTGCAAGAAATGGAAGAGAGTTTTCACTTAAAACTGTAACATGTAACGGGCAGTTGGAGAGAGGGAGCGTGGAGAAAATGACTAAGCCATAGTGCAAGAGCATGAAGAAGCTTTTAGCACCATCTGGCTCAGCAGCTGTAAACTAGGGCGAAGGATACAGCTGCCATTCTGACAGCAGACCTCCAGGACTGGCCTTCCCCCATTCCAAAGGGAGACATGGGGAACAGGGGGTTGAGGTCACAAAGGATTTTCTCCCTCCGGCTCCGGTTGAGGGAATAGGAAGAAGAGAGAGGAATGTGCTCTTGCTTCAAAAGTTGTGCGTCTAGTTATTTATTTAAAGCAAGTCAGGAATGTTTTGCCAAAGAAGGGGATGGGCAGAGATTTCTGCCTGGTCAGAAATCAATGGTTAAAGCATCAGATGCTT
>NW_015160208.1:1553681-1670637 GCF_001447785.1 Gekko japonicus
AGCAGAGCACTACCACACATGGGACACTTCCTCAGAAACAGCTTGTTCACGGAATACTGCTGTGTAGCAGCAGAGTGCTGTCAACACACCAAGTTGGTTACTAGGCTGCGGAGCCCAAATGCTCCATAGCAACAATAGAGTCTGTGTGTGTGTGTGTATAAGGAGGGTCCAGAATAGCCCTCAGCAGGCTCCAGGCAAGCGTAGGTTAATTGGGGGTGGGGGGTATGATGTGGGGGGAGTCGATTACAGCAGAATAGATTATCTGCTGGTGAAATTTATGGACTTCAGATTTAAGGGAATGAAAACAAGCAGTCTTTCACAATGCTTGGAATTCTGGGACACCTGAAGAGGCTGCCTGTGTAAAGGTCCAGAACAAACTTTGAGTCCAATGGCACCTTTAAGACCAGCAAAGTTAAACTGTGTGAAGTGTAAAGGTCTGTGTGGCTCAGTTTAAATGGGTTAGTAACATTTGCCACATTTAGAGTCCAGTGGCACCTTTAAGACCAACAAAGGTTTATTCAAGGGATGAGCTTTCGTGTGCAAGGCACACTATTTCAAATACACTGGAATGGTCGATGAGGCTCTAAACTTATAGACAGGGATTTAACAGTGAATTAACATGTAACATGATGATGTTTTAACCTTTTGTTATTTAGTTTTTCACTGCATAACTTAAACATCATCATGTTACATGTTAATTCACTGTTAAATCCCTGTCTATAAGTTTAGAGCCTCATCGACCATTCCAGTGTATTTGAAATAGTGTGCCTTGCACACGAAAGCTCATCCCTTGAATAAACCTTTGTTGGTCTTAAAGGTGCCCCACTGGTCTCCAAATTCGTTCTACTGCTTCAGACCAACACGGCTGACCATCTGGATTGGCCACATTGACACCTTTAGCAGATCCTGATCTCTGGATAGCCTGCAAAGGGGTGACAGTGACTGCAGGCACCGTTTGTGCCAATCAGCCTTCCTTTCTCTTGCATGAACTGTAAATTGCTATGCCTCAGGGAGGACTGCAAGCAAAGAGATCCTCTCCTGGAGCCCAGCTAATGAGGGACTGGAATCCCAAGACTTCCTACTACCCAGCATTGCTAGGTCTTCTTAAGCCCTTCCATCTATTCTAATAAAAAACCTAAATACTCTGAAACCCTACAGACAATTTAGAGATGCCACAACACGTTAGAGATGCCAAACAAGAAAGCAATGGCCACAGCAAGGGAATTTTAAAATGACAAATTGCAGGGACTGTTTAGAACAAGATAAATTTCTATACAGATATCACTTCTGAGCAGATGACAATGGACTCCACGTTTAAATAATCACACCTAATGAGCAGGCATGCAGCATTCACGCATGGGCAAGCAGAAGCCCAGAATGACAGGAGATGTTCACATGCAGTGAAACAAACACGTGGATGCATACAGTCAGTGGTATAGCAGTCAGAGTGTCAGACTAGGATCTGGGAAAGTCAGGTTCAAATCCACACTCTGCCATGAAATTGTGCTGGGTAACCTTGGGCCAGTCATTTTCTCTCAGCCTAATCAACCTCAAAGGCTTGCTGTGAGGATAAAATAGGGAAGGGGAAACCATGTATCCTGTCCTGATCTCATTGAAGGAAGGGCTGGATAAAAAAACATACCAAATGGAGTACCTAAAGTTTCCTACACAAAACCAATCTCTGTGTGAGAAATACACCATGCAGTGGACCTACACTAACACTCATCCTTCCACTTCCTCTACTACAACTTCTGGGTCTTATAAAAGGGACCCATGTTTTTTTAGCCAAATCAGGGGGAGAATGGGGGGGTTGTCTAAAGCCACCCAGTGCATTGGTGACAAGAGGTGAGGTGGAACCAAAGACCTCACAGCTCACTCAGATATTATGCTATGCCAGCTCCCAGGCAGGAGAGGCTGTGGCTCAGTGGTACAGCACCGGCTTGGCATGCAGAAGCTCCCCGGTTCAACCCCTGGCATCTCCAGTTAAAAAGATTTGATCTGAAAGACCTCCACCTGAGATCCTGGAGAGCCGCTGCCAGTCAGAGTAGACAATACTGACCTAGAGGGATCAGTTGTCAGATTCAGTATAAGGCAGCTTCATGTGTTCATGTGACCTGTTTAATCACTTTACAACACAAGCTTGAAAAACACAGGAAATTCAACTGCCATCCCACGTACCCAACCTCAAAGTTACAGGCCCATGTTAGGCAACTGCCTTTCCATGGTCCTAACTGTTAGGTAGCCTCACCACTGCCACCACCGCTCTTTTCCCACACCAGGTTCTCCCAGTGGCCATGAACAGTCTTTGCAATATCTTTAAAAGACATTCAGCCGCAATATGGGAGTTGGCAGCTACTGAGACTTAATCAGGACCATTGGCTGAAAGTACTTTAGAAAGCTCAAGGCCACATCTTACATTCCTGTTGGAAGTCTCGGGTATACTCTGGGGGATGCCACTCCTGCCTGAATACCAAGAGAGGCTTAGTGGTAAAATACCACCATTAATCTTAGAGGTTGCATGCACAAATTTTTTCCCCTTGAGAGCACCCACATCTTTCAAAATAAACAACCCTTCCATTTGTAGACAAAAGAGCAACACTTCTCAACATGTTTATCAGAATGCAAGTAGTTTGGTTTATGTAATATGCCAGGCTTTCCACCATTGAGTCAGGCGCAGGCCACACTTATTTTAGCAAAAACTAGCAAATAAAGCAACAAATAAAATTTGCTCCTCAAACTGATGTCCAGCCACAGATCATAATAAAAAATGCAGACACAAACACATACAGAAAGAAAGAGAGAGGGTTAAGCAGCATCTTTTACTAGAAGTTCATATGCTGTTCTCTCTACAGACTTAGAATACACATTACACTTACACCCACCCACAGTATGGATCAGCCACCTGCATAGATCCCCATGCAGAGCAATTGTTTTTCTGAGTTTTTTCCCCTTAAAGCAAGAGATTATATATAGTAAATCTAAATAAAACTAGATGGGAAAAGGGGTTTCTTTCCCTTTGTTGGAATAATGTCACAGGTTGTCCTGAGCCTCAAAAAGCTAGAAGAATGAATTCCGCCTGGCCAACCCTTAACAGGGAAGAGATTTTGTTTGTGTCCTTTACATGCATCTATAACATACCAAAGCCCTTCACATATGTTGGTAATTGACTTTGCATACATTACCACTTGAAGATGTTTATGACTAAAGTGGGACTTTTCAGTTAATCCCTTTATTATCCAAAAATCTTTTTTTTGCCAGATGGATACCAAAGATGATGAGATGAGTGATATATGGGGGAAATGTGGCTACACTACCTCATACATATACATAAGCAATTAAGTGTAGAGTATGTTTGTTCATAACAATACCAGCAGGAGTTAGCTGACAGGGGAAGAAAAAGTTATTTCTCTACTGAGGAACCAGGATAATAGGCAGCTATTGCAAGATGAAAAAGCTGCTCTAGACTGGTACAACAAAGAGTTGATTTTACAGTATACTCACCTGGCTACCAAATGACAAAACTGCAGATATGTGGTGAATATTATTATCCATGCCTGTCCACCACTCAATTGCCCTTTTGTTGCCTTAATGAATACACACACTTGTGACTCATCTCTGGGTATGTGCTAGCATTCTATTTATTCCAGACCATTCTCCTGCAGCAGAATACTTGGTATTGTGTTGACTTAGAGATATAGAATGCCATCCCAAGCGGAGTTACACCATTCTAAGTCAGTGGGCTCAGAACAGTGTAACTACTGAGGACTGCATTGATAGTGGGTATTACACTAGCAAAGTGAGATCTCTTTGACATCTATGTATTCTTTGTCAATAAAGCTCTAGAAGAGAGACCCTCAGATAAACCTACCAAGGGATAAAAACCACCAGGAAAAATAGTTGAATATACTACTGGTAACATGGGAGTTATGCTAAACACAAGAAAGTGAGGTAACCAGTAATTATATGGATTGGGTGGGAGTTGGCCCTCTTACCTTCAGGCTCAGCTAAGACACCATGCATCTGCCCCTGGGCTTGTCTACAACATATCGTTCTAACTGGCAGGTTACATTAAAGTGGTAAGAACCACCACACTTCTGACACAATCCAGTTGCTTTCTTAGTTTACAGGCACACTGGAACAGCTACTATAATGGAAACCTCCATGCTTTAATTATACAGAGACCTACAGCAGGGCTGCAGAGATACATACTTAATACCTTTTCTGCAGCAAAATTCGTATCTGCTGGAAACAAGGGATGTATGACAGCATAACGATAGGAAATGAGGGCTTCCTCGGGGACACACTACATGCCTGAGTAAGTGGAGGAATGGGCCAGTATAGCAAAGCAAGGAACACCCTTAAATGTATGCTTCTCCCCTGTCACCACTTTTTTCTTTGCTCATTCTTGAATGTTCAATACTCCAAGAATTACGCAAGAAGAGATGGGATAGGTAACATTCTCTACAGAGGAACTGAACAATCTTTGCCTGCTGACTCCTTAAAAGCAGCTGCAGTTTGGCAGGCCACAACTCTTCCTCAAAGCACATTTGCCTGAAATTTACCAACCTACCTAAAATTACTTAATCTGCTTACAAGTGATGTCATACATGATGAATAGGATTTTAAGGTCACAGAGGACACAAGCATTTCCAAGTTTGCATCTGGATCTCTTAGGACCACTTACAGGGGAGGCACTTCTGTCTGACTGCTTTTTCAAGCAGATTATACCAATTGTTGGGCTTATCAACACACTACTAGTTCACCTTGGAATGGTACACGAGGGCATTTTTGGCCACAGCACACTGCTTCTCCACCAGGAAACAGAATCGCCGCCTCTCTTCTGTGAGTGCTGTCTTGTAGCCATCAGATACATAGTTCTCCAGCTCACCTTGCTTGTTACTGATAGCTTCGATAAACTGTGGAGGAAAGAAAAAGCAGATTACTCCAGTGTACAGTCTGAATTACAGCATACGAAATCAGGCTTTTCATCTTAAGCTATATAGTCACTTAGTGATTGGTATGCAGCAGAGTTTGTTAGAATGCTGGAACCCATGCCATTCCTTGCAAGAAAAGTAAGCTGAGTGATCGGTCTCCATTTGCTGCCACAGAATGTATAAAATCCCAATTCTTTATATAGTTTAAAGACTGAACAGCAGGGGGCACTAGGCAACAGAACATATGCAAACCTGAGAGCATATATATTACCTCCTCCTCCTCCTCACCAACCATCCTTAGTCATCTGACCTCCCCCACACAAAAGCTCCTGACTCAGAACGTGGGCTTCAGATGCTGTGTGGGTGGCAGAAGAGCAGAGAGATTCTCTCAGTCTCCCTCCTACTTAGCCTGCACCTGCATAGTGCTGATTTTCTAGTACCGATCACCCAGAGATCTCCCAGAATTACAAACTGGCTGCATTGCTTGTACCAGGTCAAAGTGTTTTAAAAGACATTCACTCAGGTAAGAAGGGCTTAAACACAATTATTCTTCTAAGATGCTGCCATCTGGGTGTTAGAATGTACTTCCTTCTCCTCCTTGCCAAAACGTGAGGGTGAAGGGACAGGGGAGGAAGAGAGTTGAGTGAGGCATATCTACCTTGTTTCATATGCCACATCCCACAAGCCCCCCTCCTGTGGGAAGATCACTACCTGACAAAATCCCACAGAGCCTACTCTTCCTTTTACAAAAAACATATTCATTGTCAAACACAATGCTCACACACATTAGTTCACCATATACCCACATAAACAACAATATGCTCTCAAGAATTCCTATTCTTGGGTCTTAGGGTACGAGAAATCCATGTTCAAATCTTCATTTCATTCAGTAAAAGGAACAGTAGACTCTCTCTGAGGATTTGTCAGGCAGTTATCTCCCCACTGGAGAGGGCTTGTGGGATGTGACACATGAAACAAAGTAAATGTGCCTGACTCAGCTCTGGCGGTATGGAGACGGCTCCTCCTTTCTTCCTTCTCTGTCCTCTCCTCTCATGCTTTGGCAGGGAGGAGATGGAAGTATATTCTAATACCTGGAAGGCAGCATCTTAGAGGGCGCCTCTCTTTCTTCCCTTGATAAGGCTGCCAACTTCCAGGTACAACCTGGAGATCTACCAGAATTACAATTTATCTCCAGACTATAGGGATGAATTCCCCTGGAGAAAATTGGCAGCTTTGAGGGCAGACTCTATGGCATCACATCCCTGCTAAGCACTCTCCACTCCACAAACTCCACCCCCCAAGCTCGGCACCCACATCTCCAGGGAGTTCCCAGCCTGGAGTTGACAACTCTATCCCTTGCCTACTTCTGCCAGAGAATCTAGTTTATGAACCTGGTGTTCAGCTGGAAAGACTTAGTACTTGAAAGAAGAGATTCCCTTCCTCAAATGCAGAGTGGACATTGGTATGAACTGTGTTTACCATCTGACCCCTACGATAACGAGACACAATTAGATACAACATGGGGGTCAATGCACAATTATTTATATGTAACATGGGGGCTTTCAAGTTGGAAAAATGAAGCATATGGGTGAGGGAGCAGGCATTGCCCTATGCGACAGAAAAAAGGAGGATGCCATTACATCCATCCACAAAGGAGGAGTGCTTATTATTCTTATCCGTATTTAAATAAGTAATCAATTGAAACATATCAACTAAGATTTTATATTTTAAAAAATTAAAGGGGATAACAGCCCCACTTTCTACACATAGATGCAAATAACTACAAAGCAGTGTTAAAATAAAGGGAGTTCCAAACTTCTAATCGTATACTCCACAAATGCAAACTCAAGACTTGCTTCAAAGTGTTCAAAACCTTGACCTGAACTGCTCCCAGGATTCCATGGTAAACTGGTATTAAACAGGCTTCATTTTCACTTTCCTTGCATTGCAAGGAAGCTTTGTTTTTCACAATACAGTTATTTTGGGCAATGATACAATAAACATAAAAGCTTTGGTTTTTTTAAAAAAGTTAAGAAAAACCTTTTCAGTTCCCTTGCATTGTTACAAGCTCAATTTGAAGAAGCTGCTTAAGTTAACCGCTTGTATCATTCAACACTGAATTATTATGTACACAAATACACATTTATGCTGGATAGCACACAAAGCTGTTCCATCACTCTCCTTATCAGTCTCTGGCAACACTGTGTGACACATCCCAAGAAAGGCTATACTGGAATCTTGTGGGAAAATGACAGATTTTACCCTCATTTATTTAATTTACCAGTAAAGAGGGATATTCATCAAAGCCCAGCTGTCCAAAAGAAGCTTTGTGATACTAGCATTTCATGTAATAAACTATTATGTCTCAAAAGGAAAGATCCACCCAATATTTAGGAATTTGAAATCCCATTTACTTCAATGGGATAATTAAATACGTATTTATCTGTTTACCATTTAAACAAATGGGATTCCAAAGACCATCGCTTTATCTAGACCATACCTAATGCAGCCACCTATATTTGGCAAACTTGTCTATGACCAAGAGCCACTGACTGCCATCTCTTTCTTATTGCATCCCTTGACTTTAAATTATTGTAATATTTTGTGTGCACAGGTCTACTGGCATTGTTTTGTTGAATTGGACTTGCTAGTACGTCTGCAATTACTTTGGAATAGTTGTGAGGAAGTGTCTGAAACATAATTAACTTCTTCATTTATTAAGGATTCTGAGCCTGTCATGGTAAGTGTCACTCTTTGCTGGGAAAAGCCGGAAACTGGAATGAAATATGGTCATTTACTAAAAGTAGTTGGCTGACCTTCAGATTTACTTTCATCAGAATTCTGATGTTTCCCCAATGGCTTTCTAAAAAACCTTAATATTGCTAAATGTCAACATTCACAGCATATCACATACCATAATCAACGTATGCACACTTTCATCACCATTTTATACAAGACTTTACTGAAACCTTACAGTGGAATTCTGATACCACATGGAGGGGGAAGCCACAAATTGGCTACCACAAAATAGCTGCCGCAGAACACAGATCCAGTCTTAAAATGGCTGCCAGAACTTACTTTCAGTCACACCGTAAAGACCCTTGTGCTGTAGTGGCAGCTGCACATTTTTTAAAAGGGCGCATTTTTTAAAAATCCACACAGCCAATAAAGTCTCCAGTGGCCAAACAGAAGCCTTACTGGCCAAAAGTCCCCACCTGGCCCCACCCACTTTCTAAAAACACTTGGGTGGGTTGCCAGGAGAAGCACCGGCAGAAGCCCCACGGTGTTCAAGGGCCTAAAACCAAGTCATTTTGTGCTGCTTTTTCCCACTATGTGCCTTGCACAGGCTCTTGATAAGAACCAGCAGGGAGAATGCATTCCAAAATTAGAGAATACGTTGAAGTAAAACATATGAGATTTTTTTTTTAATGTAGAAGGAAAGCCCATCAAGGAACTGCGTGTAACCATGCAGCCTCCCTATTTGATAATGTAGCACTCAGAGCTGTCACTATATATACATGGGCTGCAATCAGTAGGGATGCGGTCAGACGTGCCATTTGGTACAGAGGGGAAGCGGTGGCGCAGGCGGGTAACCGCCTGCCAGTAACATCTAGAGACAGCCACTATGGCTGTTCGAGAATCCACCGCGGCCAGGGTGAGCGCCTGGCCCGAGTCGCAGCTCCCGCCCACCCAGCGGCCCGAAAGCAAATAAAACCAAGCGAGTAGGCAAATGGGTACCCACCCTTAGAAGGGTGGGGGGCACCCTCCTCCTCAGTGAGGTATGTGGTGGTAGCAGTGGCAAGAACATCACGGCGAGAGCATCAATGGCGGCGGCGGCGGAGCCTAGATGGCGCGGCACGGTGAAAAATCGAGAACAAGGCAGAGCAATCCCTGGTGGCAGACGACTGCAGTGGAGACCAAGGCGGCGCACGATGACGTGCATTGTGGACGCGGTGGAGCCATTCAGGACAGAGCCGAGGCCGAAGCAAGACATGGAGAAGGGCGCCAGTAACAGTCCCACCAAGGAAGCAGCCGGCCCAGGGAAGATGCAAGAGACCGCCGGGAGAAGGAAAGCCGAGCCAGAAACGAGACCCACCCCATATCATGTGGCCTTAGTTAGGAGAGAAACAGTTCTTAGAACTCCCCTGTTAACTGCCCAGAGACCCCTAGGGGTTAGGGCGGTATAATAAGTTGAAATTAATAAATAAATAAATAATAAACCCATTACCTCTGGTGGAATTTGACTCGCAGTTGCACAGTCACACATCCCTTTGTGCTGTGGGCTCAACCTGTCACTGTGTGACCACATGCCCCGTTCGGGCAAGTGGGGAGGGGTTTTGCCTTTTGTTTTCCATGCGCATAAACAAGGAATCGAACTTCTGCACAGAGGGTTCCCCATGGAGTATGTGGTTATGCACATACTGCCAAGCAAGGGGGGGGAAAGGCACCAAATTGGGATGGAATGGGCAGACCATCCCGATGGCTTGACTATGTGCTTGAGCAATCAGACAGGGGAAAATCCATCCATGGCCTGTCGGCAAGCATTAGGACCAGGCTTTCCCCAGTATCTTTTAACTCCACTTCTGTGGCGAGGCAGCACGGGGTGCCGATGGCTGCGGGACCTTTCCCAGATGTTGCTGTCTGATCATGCCCTTTAGATCCATCGGGCATTTACACCTGTGTTGGATCTAAAGGCACATCTGACCACAGCATAGTGCTCTCCATAGCATCACTGATAATAATCACATTAAACCGTCCTTCGTTCTAGGGGATCCATGCTGAGAAAACATGACACAGGATATATTTTCCCACGTGGGAGAAATGGTCTAAAAACCAAAGAAACATGTGCTAAATCCTAATAGGATTCCAGATGATGGAATGCATCCAAGGTAGTTCCTGTTGACAGCAGGGCAGGGGCACTCCTGTGGCACATCAAGGGCCTTAAATATTTATGGTGGACAGCATGCAAGATACAGTAGCTAAGAGTATGACCTGTCTGTCAGGAAGCCTCTGCCCCTCCCACAGTTCAAATTTCACATGCATTTAACATTTGAGATATACTCTATGAATGCAAAATATTATTATAGTATAACCTGTTGTTCTATGCCTCACATACCCCACCCTTCCTAGAGGGAAGGGAAGAGAACACTGTATCTTTACAGTTGCCAGAGAAAAGGCTGCCAACAACTTGGGCACAGTTATTGCCTTGTGTAACACACACACACACACAGACCCATGAAAGCGGGGAGGCAGCCAGCCAAACAATGATGGAATGAAGAATTTTGCTGTATGTTTTCTCTTATCTTAGGCTAAGAAAGAAATACATACATTAGATATATGCTTTTTCCAATGCATGGACCTTTTAAAAGTTTTGATTTGGAGTTCTGGACTGCCAAGTAATCACTGCCTATTGGGAAATGTAGTTTGTTTCTTCAGCTTCATAGTCCTCAACAGTCCCCCTCAGCCATGCTAAAACTGCAACGTCCAAGAGGGACAAAGCTTTTCATTTAGCTTTCTTTAGGAAACTTAACAAATATGACACGTGTTTTTTGATAAACAAATAATCAAGCGTCCCATTTCACTTCATGTTACGTTGTGCTTGTCCCTGTTGTTGTTGTTCAGTCGCACAGTCGAGTCCGACTCTTCATGACCCCATGGACCAGCTCCCGCCAGGCCTTCCGGTCTTCCGCCGTCCTCTGAAGTGTGCTCAATTTCATGTTCGTTGCATCTATGACACTGTCTAACCATCTCATCCTTTGCCATCCCCGTCTTCTCTGACCTTCAATCTTTCCCAGCATTAGGGTCTTCTCCAGTGAGTGCTCCCTTCTCATTTGGTGGCCAAAGTATTTGAGCTTCAGTTTCATTATCTGGCCTTCCAGGGAACAGTCAGGGTTGATTTCTTTTAGGATTGACTCATTTGATCTTCTTGCAGTCCAGGGGACTCTCAAGAGTCTTCTCCAGCACCATAGTTCAAAAGAATCTATTCTTTGGCGCTCGGCCTTCCTTATAGTCCAACTCTCGCAGCCATACATGACTACTGGGAATACCATTGCTTTGACCATGCGGACTTTTGTTGGCAGGGTGATGTCTTTACTTTTTATCATGCTGTTTAGGTTTGCCATCACTTTCCTCCCAAGGAGCAGGCGTCTTTTAATTTCATGGCTGCTGTCACAGTCTGCGGTGATCTGGGATCCCAGGAACGTGAAGTCTGTCACTACTTCCATGACTTCCCCTTCTATTTGCCAAGGAGTGATGGGGCCGGATGCCATGATCTTAGTTTTTTTGATGTTGAGCTTCAAGCCCACTTTTGCGCTCTCCTCTTTTACTCTGAGCAAGAGGCTCTTGAGGTCCTCTTCACTTTCTGCCATCAGAGTGGTATCGTCTGCATATCTGAGGTTGTTGATCTTTTCCCCAGCAATCTTAATTCCCGCTTGTGATTCATTCAGGCCAGCATTTCGCATGATGTACTCTGCATATATATTAAATAAGCAAGGCGACAATATACATCCTTGTCGTATTCCTTTTCCTATGCTAAACCAATCAGTTGTTCCATATCCAGTTCTAACTGTCGCTTCTTGGCCCTTATACAGGTTTCTCAAGAGACATGTGAGGTGGTCTGGTACTCCCATCTCTTTAAGGACCTGCCATAGTTTGTTGTGATCCACACAGTCAAAGGCTTTAGCATAGTCAATGAAGCAGAAGTAGATGTTTTTCTGGTACTCTCTTGCTTTCTCCATAATCCAGCGAATGTTGGCAATTTGATCTCTAGTTCCTCTACCTCTTTGAAACCCAGCTTGTACTTCTGGCAGTTCTCTATCCATGTACTGTTGAAGCCTAGCTTGTAGGATCTTGAGCATGACCTTGCTAGCGTGTGGTATGAGTGCAATGGTGCAATAGTTTGAACATTCCTTGGCATTGTCCTTTGGGATTGGAATGTATACTGACCTTTTCCAATCCTGTGGCCACTGTTGCATTTTCCAAATTTGCTGGCAAATTGCGTGCAGCACTTTAACAGCATCATCTTCTAAGACTTTGTTGAAGACCCTTCAAAACATTTTTTCTAGAATTCCGATGGGAACTCCAATAACATGGGAAGAATAAAAAAAGATGTTTCCCCAAGGGGAGGGGGAATCCTTGTCACTCAACTCCCACTCCATGTAAAGTGTCTATAAAGTAATTGTTTAGTTGAAGATGTTCAAAAATAATTCCCAAATGGATCAGGGAGACTCTCCAATGGGACACAAAAGAGACTAGCTGGTTTTGTTAAATCTAGTAGCAGCACTAAACCAGGGAATCCACTATGATACATCAAACATGAAAATGGCTAGCATCTGAAGCTGGCAAAGTCACACAGTTACCAGGATGCTGACGCATTTAAAGGGTCAGGTAGTGGTCACAAGCGGGATGGAGAATTTTCCTGCTAAGTTCATACAAGGTACAGGCATGTCAGAGGCAATACATGTATGGCTGCTAACAGACTGGAAGAAAAACATCCTGTCCTTTTGAGCCATGAAGGTAAAGAAAATTACTTGGCAGGTAACATCCTACTAAGCCTCTATTAAAGGAAGAAGACATTTTTCTGCAGGCCTGTTGGCAGCCCTAAGTATAAGGCTACTTTCAACCTGATCATTTGTGCATAAAATTAGAACAACTTGTGATATTACTTCAGGCAAGATAAAACCATTACACGGCCCCAGCTGTAGTGAAAGTAGTACTTACCCTCCACACAACTACTCCTACTAAAAGCCCAGTGCTAGGCCTAGGGCCTTTCAATAGCAATCCTGCTGCTAGGATACAGGGACTAGAGCACAACTGATCTTGGACATTAGAGGCTGGGACTGAAGAATCCATTGACAGTAGCCAGTTTGGTGACCCACAAGAACTGGGACCCAGCCCAGGGCTTAAATCATGATCGGTGATTTCATCTGCTAAGCAAAGCACTATTAGCAACCTCTACCCAGGCAACCATTGTACTGGTCAACGATGAACGCCCTGTAGGGTTGCCAGAGGGGGCTTGGGGGGGCGTTCCTAGAGGGGGTGGGGATGTCCCCAATGTGTTGATGTCACACAGAAGTGACTTCATCACATTGGGGATGCAGCCCCTCTTGGAAGGCGCCAGCAGTGCCCGCTTGCAAAACACAATTTAAAGGGAAGTTTCCCTTTTTACAAGTGGGGCCAGGTGCTGCATGCCTTGCCTCAACTGCGAGCAGCAAATTCACCGCTTGGAGTTCAGATGCAGACAGCCGCAATTGCTGAACACCATTTAAAGGGAAGATTCCATTCAAATGGTGTTTTACAAGTGGGTGCCGTTGACCAGCTGGCCGGAGGCAGGCAGGAGCCTGAGAAATCAGGGGAGTCCTCACCCCCACCTGGGGACTGGCAACCCTAACACCCTCGCAAGAGCCACATGCACCATTTCCTAACGCTGCTCCTTTCCAAACAGGCTTAGGATCTGATATGTTTGAGAAGAATCATCTAATCATACAGATGGTACTACCCATGATGTTCAAAGTCATGTGGCAAACCAGGTAACTGGATTCAAACTCTGAAAAAAGCAATACTGGCAGGATGTGTGGCAGCACTCTTCCCTCTTGGTTTTATACAGTCACTGGACTGAATCTGTACCTTTGTTTTTAGCTGCCTTAAAAGCTCGTGCCCCAGAAGGAATTCCCCAGTTGTTCAGAACAAAGACCTGCTCCAGCTAACTATGTCACTACAACTGGGTCCCCATGCTGAAATTACCTGGAAGCAAGCGCCATTGAAATCAATGGGATATGCTTATAAGCAGATGCACTTGCAATCAGGATGGGCAAGGAATTTTTGTTAAGACACATTTATGCCTTTCATTTGCACAGGCAAGCTGACTATAGCATCTCTGAGCTAATACAGCTCAGACAATAAAAGACTGGGGGAGGGAGAAGAAAGAGGGAGGAATTAAGAGATCTGGGGGATAAAAGGACACTGAATCTTAGGGGGAAAGATATGTTATCTTCTGAAGCCGGTGACTAATCACTCATCAGAAGCTGCTGCTGCTTATACTGAGAGCTCCAGTTGCATTGTAAGCAGTCACTATTGTTCTGCAATACTGTATGTGTGCGTGTGGGTGGAAAGGTGGATTGGAAGGGAGCTGTTCGTATAACTCTATGTAGCAATGTGAAAGCCTTCATCTCTGCTACAGCAGCAATGAGCTGTTCATAAACAGAATCTCTGCACATAGTGATATACAGCTTTAACTCTTTGACCGCTTCTTTGCTGGAGAACGTCTGCTGTCATTGTGACAGCATGGAAGTGAGTAATAGGTTCAGACTGGCCTCTTCAAAATATCACAGCAATTCAAGAATAAAGGGGCACGCACCCAGAATTCAAGTACTCTTCCCCCCAGCGCTGGGCATTATGGAAAACTAGCTCTGAGCAAAATTTCTTGCTCAAACTGCCCCCACCCCCAAGCTAAAATCTATAAAGCAACCATAAGCACACATTTGTTTAAGCACTTATACAAAAAGTGACAGAAGGGCAGTGCCCTATAAAAAGCATGTATTCACCTTGGTTATCTTCAGTAGAGACATTTATTCTTATTTATAATAATAAAAACAGAGGAAAGGTTTGTCTGGATTCAGAGTTTGCCATTTGTTCTTCACATGTTTAGCAGCATGATGTAACTTGTTTATGTAACTTACTTGTGAAGGGCTGTCTGTATGCTATGTGCTGCAGTGCCGTGGAAACAGAAAGAGCTCTCAAATGGCAAGAAGCTAAATTAGCATTCAAAGCAAATGCAGAACTCCAAATTCTTGCTTGACTGCCTGGTCATGTATACGTCACTGAGTTAATCCAGCTCATAGCTGAATGCTCCTTGTCTTTCTGAGGAGTGGATAACAGTTTTGGGTTTGGAGTGGGACACTTTTACAACAGAGAAATAAATAATGTGCCATGCCCTAGAAGCTGTATACTTAATTCAATGGCTAGAATTTTGATTTTGCATATGGAAAAGAGAAGTTCAAATTGTTGCTTGGCTGTGAAGGTCACTGGATGATCCTTGGCAAACTGCCAACCTCTCAGCCTTTCCTACCTCAAAAGATGGTGCGACTAAAATTCTATTCTGAGGGATGAAGGAGGAGGGGCGTTTTGCTTGAAATGTTTGACAGCCACACCACTTGAAACTCAGAGAATTCAGAAGGGACGCAAACAGTGAAAACAAATACTTTAAAGAATTAATTTGAAAGATATGAAAATTAGTCTTCATGTGTTCAAAGCTCGATCCATATAGGCCTAGTGTGGGACAATTTTTCAATTTGTATTTGTTATGTATCAAATTACTGGCAGTCATTGGATCCAAAACAGGCGACTCATTAACACAGAGAGATGTTTTGCTTTGGAGTTGTTCTATGTAAGGCCAATCAGATGCTAGTTTTGACTGTATGAATGGATATGAAGTATGTATCAGCAGCATTCTGAAGTTATATAACTGCAAACAATTCTACAAGGCAACACTTTTATTACAGTTTCTAGGAGCGAAGGAGCAGTAAGGTCTGAGGAGATGCAACACCACCAATCCCTAAACTAAAGCTATTAGGACCGGATATGGAAATGTTATTCGCTCTCTTCCCCATGTGTGAATTACTTCACTGGCATTAACCCTAATTAACATAAGTCATATTTCTTTCTCAATCAGATACTTAACACACCTTGGAATTATGCTGCTTGGCACCAACATATCCCTAAACTGCAGTTAAGGCTGGCAGGAGGGGGAATGTATCTGCGAGATGCGGGAGGTACTGCACTTCTGTGTGCCAATTCCAACCATGGTTAATGGATTTAAGAGCTTTACCTTAGCACAACATGCAGGTCCGTGAAAGTTGCAGGTGCTAAATGGGGGAGGAGCTGCATCAAAGAGCACAGAGAATTCTAAAAATCTGATTTATTTCACTTCACAACTCTGAAGACAGTTTCCTGTACGGAAACCTAGTGGAAGCTTCAGTGCCTTGCCTAGCTCTCTGCCTCTCATACAAACACTTGAAGCTACCACATTGAACCAGAACACTGATCAATCCAATATGGTCTACACTGCAGCCATACAGCAGCTGTGGGGAACTGCTCAGAAAAGCAAAAGGAGAGTGCAGATAGGCTCAGAATAGCACCCAGGGAGAGAGCTCCTGACTCCCCCCCCCCCAAGCAGTTTTCTCAAACTGTACTTGGCAGAGGGGAGTTATTTCATTGATTTTGCCGCTCCATATGGAGTATCTGTTCACATGGAGCAGCAAAACTGGCAAAACAACCCCCCCCCCCGGAATTATTCATGTGAGAAAGCTGCTTGAGGGAGGGATGGCAGGAACCTTTCCTCCCCCATGGTGCCATTCTGAGCCCCCATTTGGAATCTTTTTTTAAAAAAAAAAAAGAAGAAGAATAAATTCCCTCCAGCTGCTATGTTGCTGCAGGGAGTACAGCAAATTAGTGTAAACGAGTGAAGAAAAATATCGTGTAGGCAGCTGTGCCAGAGCTTGTGACTGACCCAAGGTCACATCAGCAGGTGCAAGTGGAGGAGTGGGGAATCAAACCCGGTTCTCCCAGATTAGAGTCCACACACTTAACCACTACACCATAAAAGTAATGTATTCTACAACTGAGTTATTCCACAAGAAAAATGACTACCGTATTTTCCGGCGTATAAGACGACTGGGCGTATAAGACGACCCCCAACTTTTCCAGTTAAAATATAGAGTTTTCCAGTTAAAATATAGAGCTGTGCTGATGCTTCTGGCGTACCGGCGTATAAGACGACCCCCCACTTCTGAGAAGATTTCCCTGGGTTAAAAAGTAGTCTTATACGCAGGAAAATACGGTACTGACCATGCTTAGCTTCTGATATCTGACAAGATCAAGTTATACCATGCCACCTTCCCTATATTATCCACCACTGATTGTTTAACTAGAAATGCATGCAAAGCTTGTGCATGCAAAGTAGGTGCTCTGTCACTGCAGAACCATGCAAAGCAAGCAAATACACATAAATTACTTGTTTCACATAATTTGTACAGATCACAAAATTTAGCTTTTTTTGGCCCAGACTCATTTTAGATTTTTGTTTTAAAAGCAGGGGTTCCACACAGTCCTTGAGAGAATCAAAAGTGACAATATAAGCCTAAGAAATGCTCACCAACAGAGGAAGAAGACTGCCCTGCCAGCAAGATATGTTGCAGAGTAGCCTCTCATGGGGAACTTTTGGAAGTTGCACCTCATGGCTATTATACAAGCAGATAGGAGCTAAGACAGTGATCTGGTAGTCAAAGCAGTTTGCTTAACCCTGCTGAGAAGAAGTGGGCACTTCCTTATCCAAAATATTTATTTGGGGTACCAAAACCCAATCACGCGATTTCTTCAGAAAAACATGTTCTTAAACACAGGAGAAGCTCACTTTAATTTTTCAAGGCAAGCAAACTCCGATTGGGCAGCATAAGAATCACTCCAATGTCAAAGGAGTTACTAAAATTAACTAATGGCTAATTAAGTTAAGGCACATTTTGCCTCTCTGCATACTCATACCACTAACAGGAAAATGACAGCAAGGAGATGTAGCAATGCAGGAGATATATACAAATGCTCGCCCTGCACTGCACTGGGTGGAGGAAGAAATGATTGAAAGGCAACATATTATGCCACTATTAAAATAAAGCACAGTTAATACAAATTCCTGGCAGGGTGACAGATATGCATCCTTCACTATCATTACTTAAAACAGACTTGCTACGCAGAGCACCAAACAGTTTGTGAATGACAGCAAAGACTACTCTGCATCTCATCTGTTACTGCCACCAACAATTATTCCCAGCTAGAAGCTTGCAACAAAACTACATGAGAATTGCAGAAGATAGGGAGAGAATGTGAACATGTAAGACAAGGGGAAAAGAATGTGATTTCTGACATTCTCTCCTTAATATATATATTGACAGCTGTCACTGTGCCTTTAAAAGTTTAATCATAATAGATCCAGATCTTGGTATGTAACCTAGAGTCTTCTGATTAGAGAAACTTAGGTCCAAGTCACACGTGCCAGAAAATACAGGGGGGGAGCCGTGGCGATTTGCGCCGTCGCAATTTGACACGCCCCAACACGATCAGCCGCGACGCCATTGTTTCCGTTGGTGGGTGTTTCCGACGCACTCCAACCAGGAAGCAGGGTGTGTGCTGGAGCGATCACACGGAGAGCGTCCGGCTGCAGCCCGTCACAACTAGTTGATAGTGGATTTTCCCAGGTACTTTTAAACTCCGCTTATTTGGCTGACTGCTATAGGTTGCTAATGGGTGCGGGACGCTGGCCAGATGTGTCCGTTTGATCATGCCAGTAAAATCCGGCCGGCATTTGTGAGTATCTCATGGCAAATTTTGCATCTGATCGAGGCCTTATAGTAGAATATATATATACTAGCCGTAAAGCCCGTTGTGGAGGAAGACAACGGGCCCTAGAAATGTAGGATGGGTGGGTGGGCCATGGGTGGAGGGGGGAAGCCGGCGGACCGTTCGCCGGCCTGGAGTGGGTGCGGGGGTGCGCTCGACGGCCTGGAGTAGGTACGGGGGTGGGGGGAAGCTGGTGGACGGGGCCTACAGGCCCCGTTCGACGACTTGGAGGGGGGGGAAGGCGGCGGACGGTGCCTTGAGGGATAATCTCGGAACCCCTCGTGGCCCGCTTTAATGAGCCAGGAGGGGCATGGATCAAGGCTGCAAGTGGTTGGGCGCACAGACACAAGCATTCTATCAACTTCCTCCAGGCTGAGCCGGTCGAAGCCCTCCAAACCCGGCGAAGCCCTGCAAGGGGCCTCAAGTTCACTTACTGTATCAACTGTGGTGGGGAGGTCGCGGCGGAGCATCAAGACTTTATCCGCGAAATAGCTCGCAAAAGCCTCACAGCCAATATCCAATTCCCTACTATTTTGTCTGCCCTGTGGCAGAGCTTTCAATGATCGAATCGTCCTAAATAATTGGGCCAGGCGTGAGCTCGTGGACGCAACCATAGCTGCATAGAAATCTCTCTTTGCAGCCTTGACTGTCATCTCATAGGATCTCATAAACGTCCTATAAGATGCTCTTGTAGCCTCGTCACGAACTCGGCGCTACCATGTCTCTAACCGTCTGAGCTCCTGTTTCATAAGCCACAGCCCCTGGGTGTACCGGGGGCCAGCTTAGAGCGAGGGCGCAGAGGTCACCGGGGAGCGAGCACGTCGATGGCTGTAGAAAGTCGGATATGCCAGTCATCCACGAGCTCATCCACAATGTGCCCAGCCTGATGTGTGGGAGTCAATACCCACTGGGAGAGTCCTAGTGACACCATGGACGTCACTAGGTCTGTAGCCCGACTAGAGGCCGCGTCATCAGCATGGACATTGAAGTTACCCAAGACTAAAAGCCTAGGGTGCTCCAACGCCCAGCCTGCTATGGCCTCCAGTAGGGATAGCAGACTACTGGCCGGTGCGTTAGGCAGACAGTACACCAGCCAGATTGCCAAACTCTCCTCAGCCTCCAGCACCAAGCCAACACACTCTAAGCCCGCAATCTCCACCACAGGGAGCGCCCTGAAGGAGTAAGCCTCTCGTACAAATATCGCCACTCCTCCCCCGCGCCCCCTATTCTGTGATTGATGTAGGACCGAAAACCCAGGCGGGGCAAGCTTGGAGAGAGCTACAGTCTCCCCTTCCCGCACCCAGGTCTTGGTCATGCAAGCCAGGTCAGCCTGTTGTTCCGTAATGAAGTCCCTAAGGACCATTGTTTTGTTATTAATAGACCTGCCATTGCACAACACCAATGTTGGAGGGGGTTTCCTAATCCTAGCCCCACTGCCGTCATCCTTTGAGATGGGTTGCAGGCTGGAAGGACGCCAAGCCCTTTTGTTTCTCAGCACCCTTCCCATACTCCACGGCCTGGACCCACCGCTATACTTTCCCCTCCCAAAGAGCACCGGAATCTGTTGTGTTGACATTGCTGCCTTGGCCAGTCCACGCTGCAGCTCCAGACCGCCAGTGGCAAGCTAATCAACTGTACTCCCAGTACTGTTCCCGCCCCCAACTGGTATACAATATACCCTCACACTCTGCTATACAAAATATTCCATACACAATAGTGTACTAAACTGTAGTAAAAGAAACAAAAAGAAACCTAAACACTCCTACACTAACATTCAGCACTACTTGCAACCAGTCTCTCTACCACTCCCCTTAACACCAATAGCAGGCTATTTAATCATTCGTACATGCATCCAGACCACATCCACACACCTAATGCCATTCACTTCAGAGTCCATCCTGGTGGTTAAGACCACCACCGTCACGGGAGGCAAGATAGAATCGCTCTCCTCCCTGCTGAAAGAGCTTCTGCTCTTGAGCTCGGTCGTGATCTTCCGCGACTCCCCACTAGGGGCACTGACCGATCTTTGAGGAATCTGCCCCTAGGCGTGCTCCACAGTCCCACTTCTCCTTCAATGTAAACTGGCCTCCTCTGTTGTAAGCGACCTCATCCCTTGCAGACCGCCTCCCAATTCTCCCAGGCAGTCCAGGGGGGGGGAGTCCCGCCCCAAGCTCCTCGCCGCCGGCTGTAGGGGTGTCTTCAGCACTCCCTCCTCCCGTGCCCGGTTGCCGCTATGTCAGCAACAGTCGCCGCAGTAGCAGCAATCGTGGGAACAGGCTATTTGTCATTGTCTGTCTCCACCTCACAACCCTCATATTTCTTGGAGGTCTCCCATCTAAATACTAGCCACACCTGAGGTAGAAAGTTGACCAGCCAAGGGTCTTGTGTGACGATGTAACAGGGTTAAATGCAGAGGTCATTTCGGGGGGGATCGCGGGGGAACGCAGTTCCCCCGGGTGAGGTGCAGGGGGCGGGGCACATGACGAAGCCCCGCCCCTGCTCCCGGCCACCCCGCTTCCAGCCCTCATTCAGCCAGGAGGAGGCAGGAGAAGAGGGAGGGTAAGTTGCTTCCTCCCCGCCTCTCCCCACCCCTGCCTGCCTGGGGCCAGGGAGGGCCTTGGCAGGGCTTCCTCGCACTCCCGCTGGCCTTGCAGGTCCACCGCCGGGCCCCTGATGTCAGGGGGTGTGGCATATGCTAATGAGTTATGCTAATGAGTTCCCCTAGCTCTTTTTCTATGAAACGACCCCTGTGGCAGGTTCATACAGGCACCCCACAGTATTTGGTCAAGCACAAGGAGTATTTCTGAGCACACATTCTTTGTATCCATTCAGTTTAAGTTAATCTAATAACAAACAAGCTGGAACAGTCGGTTTAAGGTAATGTTAAGAAAAGGTTATAGTTACTAGGGATGGACATAGACTCGACCCCGAGCCAACGTCCATGCCGGACTTTGCTCGGTTTGAGAACCCCAAACCGCAGTTCAGGTGCTCAGCCCCCAACATACCCATGCCACCCACTGGGTGACACAGACGTGCCAGCAGCAGTGCCCGACCACTCGGAAGTGACGCAAGCATGTTGCAGTTTAGTTTGGGCAGGGTTTTTAGCTTGGTGGTTCGATTCAGGGCTGCCTGGTTTGCGAGCCCTGAACCAGACTTTCCTAGTCTGTGCAAATCCCTAATAGTTACCATTTCTCTTGCATTATCTAGCAATACCTGCAACCATCATTTTCTTCAGACTTTTTGCATTTGACCAATATTCAGGCATCAGAGGGAGAAAATAGGATTTGGGCTAAGGACCTTGGAGGTTTACTGCAAACTTTACATGGCTTTAGCAAATGTTTTGAGGGATACTGATGGATATCAGGTAACAGGTTGCATATTCAGGATACTGGAAAAGGAAAGAAATAGGTGAAGAGATCACTCATAAAAATCTATAACTGAGTGCATACATGTCTTCCTTGTTCACATCTGATGCAGTACTAAAAGTGTGCTTGTAAACGTTTTCTTTTTAATACTTTAATCTTTTGATGTTGGGAGTGGTTCTCTGTACCACATAGACCTCCACCATTTCGGACATGCTATTTTAAAAGGGGCTCCAGGGGAGTTGGCAAGTGGCTATTCCTCCAAGGGCACCCAAGACAGTAAACTATCCCCTTGGTTGTGAGGCTCTGAGCAGTGGGAGACACAGAGGCAAGGCCTCAGAGCTTAGAAGGGGAGCTGGGGGTCCTGATCCTCCCAGTGGGGAAACCCTAAAATTGATCAGGTGGTGGTGGCGGGCTACTCGAGAGTAAAAGAAAAGCCCCTTCTAGGGATTTAGGAACCCCTAGAAGGTGAGGGCGGAAATGGGGCCTGCAGGCCAGAGCAGACACATTCTGCCATATGTGTATTAAAATATTTAAATCCCACTTTTTTTCCACAGCAAGGGGAAATCTTCCCACCCGTAGTATCTATAAAAAGAATAATAAAGCAGTCTGAATGCCCCTCTCCAACAGTTGCTATCAAACCTCCAGATTTTTGTTAGCTTCTCTCCTTCTCCCCTCCATCCTGAGGATGTGTGACCAGCTTCCAATTATATAACTATTCTAATTAGCCCTTCCTGGCAACACCCTCCCTACCCTCTACCTACATGTGATGGCTGATGACTTCTGTTTCAGTGTAGCGGAAGAAGAGTGTGTGCACACAAAGGCTAATACCCAAGTTTTTTTTTTTTTTAAGAGGTGCCGGAACTCTCAAGAGGGACATGAAGCTTTCAATTTGTATGCTGAAACCTCATGAACTTTTAAACATTTTAAAAACAATTTTGTCAAAGGGGTTCCGGAACTCTGTTCTGGTGTGTTCCCCCAGGGAAAAAAAAGCCCTGCTTATACCCAGAATAAAACTTTGGCCCCGGTCACATGAGCGGGGAAATCCGCACTGGAAGGGAGGCATTTTAGAGGCAGAGCTAAAAGAAGTGCGGGAGCATGATCTTACGGTCCCCCGCGGCTCTGTCCTCAGGCCGTCGGCAGCCGATCACACCAGGGAGGCAACAGCGTAGTCCCAGCGAGGCAACACGGCAGTACTGCGTCACTGCGCATGCATGGGTCGCGGACGGCTGCTGGATGCCACGGGCTACCAGCGCATCTCCATTCAGACGCCCACCTGTGTCACGCATTTACTACCTTTTCCCCAATGCCTTTAAAATCCACTTCTTCAGGCCAACGGTACGGGTTGGAGACAGGTGTGCTACGCTTCCCAGATGTTGTGGTATGATTACGCTCATTTGATGCACCCTCAATCCATCCCTTTCACGGGGCAAATCCTCCGTGTGACCAGGACCTTGTTGGGCTCAAACCTCATTCTGCAGCTTCCGTCTGCTAAGTCACATGGGGCTGAGTTTTTGGGCATTAGCACCACAAAGGACTGAAAGCTAACAGAAGGACCAAGGCCCCGCCTAAATGAATCATACTCATCAGAAAAGAATAAGAGAACATGGACCTCATTCATATTGCCTGGGACACAGGTGTCCCCCTAACTACACAGAGTAAAACACTTCTTAAAGCCTTCCAGCAATCCTACTTTACTATTGCTGAAGACATCTATGCACCAGCCCCCTTTGTATTTTTTTAATGTTTCCTCAATGCATTTTCACAATAGATTTTAGGAGGAGGCCTCTCTCCTTGCAAACTCCCCCTTGATGTCTTCCTACCACTCCCTCCACTCCCTCCCTTTGTTCAGATTGCTTTATACTATTGTTAATTTGCAGTCTAAGGCTTATTGCCAAAGTAAAAGACAAATCAAGTTCTTGCTGTAAGTGACATTTTGTTCATACACTGATGGATATTTGCCCTGACTACAGCTTGGCAAACATAAAACACATGCAAGTTCCAAGAAAGAACACAGGTGTTTTATCTACATTTCTAAGAATCAAGCCCTGCTCTTTCACAAATACCTGATTTGCCACTGTCTCTCCTAACTCACAGGTAGAAAAGACATGAGAGAAGCCATCCTGCTCTGTCTGCAAAGTGCCATTAATATATGGCATTATAAAATACAAAAGCTCCAAAAAAAAAAAAGTTCATTGGTTAACAACCTGGGCATTTTGGTCATTGCCACCAAGCACAATCCCCTTTACTGAGATAGCACTGGAAGTCATCTTCATGAAGCACATTTTCTAGCAGGAGACATGAAAAATTAGCCCCCCAATTCTAAGAACAGATTTCAACAGATTTAGGAAACTCTGAAGGGAAAATCATGATCACAAATTCTAGAAGGGCTGCAAAGAGACAGGATTCTCAATGGCTTTTGAACAACCAATTTGTTACAAAAAATAACTGCAAACCATCTAACCAAATTCAGGTTAAGTGGCATCCTTTTACAATGTTATGAACATCATCCTAACCAGAGAGTTAATCATTCTAATACCCTTCTTAACCCACCAAAGTCAATGGTTTAACTTGGCATGGCAGGCAGTGCTTTACACAGTCCTCGATTTCGCTGTTCATGCCTGGCCACCAGACGTAGCTGCGGGCCAGCGCCTTCATCCGCACAATTCCTGTGTGTGTTTCATGTAGTGCGGCTAGTACTTGATGGCGCAATGGCACTGAATGTCAAATTAATCAAGGTAAAGGCTATGAACTCCACAGCTGTCCACCATTTCTTTTTACCGAGGTAGATTCAGGTGGGTAGCTGTATTGGTCTGAAGCAAGAGAGAACAACGTTTGAGTCCAGAGGCACCAGAATTAAACTTTGTTAGCCTTAAATTCCCATTGGACTCAAACTTTGGGGGGTTTTTTTTACCAAGGGTTTATTCTCCATTAGGACATTTCACCAGTTTTAATCCACAGAAACTACAGATTCAGCCCTGTCCTCACTGTGTTCATTTCTGTCATTTGTAGCCCATCTTTTCTCCAAAAAGGTCAGCATGAAGTACATGGAATCCTTCTTTTCTTTTTTCTTTTCTTTTCTTTCTTTCTTGGTGTGCCAGTGGCAGATCTTTCTTCAACTGTAGACCTTCCAGCTGTCCATCCTCTAATCACATCCAGATCAGAGTACTGCAATGTACTCTGCATAGGGCTACCTTTGAAAACTGTTCAGAAGTTTCAATTTGTACAAAAACATTGCATCAGAATTATTTACTGGCATGACTTCCTAGGAACCCATAATGCCTGGACACTGGCTGCCAATTTGCCTCTGCACAGAATTTAAAGTGCTGGATATTATACCCAAAGCCCCAAAAGGTCTAGACAGGATAGTCAGAGGATTGATTTCTCTCATACAAATCTACCTATCAGCTAAGATCATTTATAGAGGTCCTATTGTACACAAACACACACACCATTAAGAGGATGAACTTGAGAAGCAAAAGCTTTTCTATCTTGACACCATGACTGTGGATTTCTTTCCCCACAGCAGTTTACCTAAAATTAAGCCTAATGAGTTTTACATGCCATGGTGTCTTTTTTTGTCCTACTAATTACTATTACTGCAACCTCATCCAAAAACAATGGGCAGCTGGATCATGTCACAGAACGTGTCGGGACACCACCATTTTGGCTAGTTGTCTTAAACCACCCACCACTCCTTTAAATTACTAGATCATCAGGTCTGAACACACACTTATGGTAACGTGACACTGAGTTTATTCTCAAATGAATTGTCTGAGTTTATCTTTCATAATCAACTCTTTGAAATCCTAGATTATATAACTATTATTTACAAAGTCACCACTATAGAGCACTGCTGTGCTAAAAAGTTCAGCATATAGCTATTACAATATTTACATTGTTTGAAGTTAAAAATTTGGCCATGTTCTCTTGAATATTTAACTTTACTTTAATAAATCCTTAAATTGTCCCTCAGTTCAAGAGTTAAGGTATTAAAATAGCATTTAGTGCACTAAAAACTGAAAGTCTCCTCTCCTTCTCTGAAAAAACTTAATATAATACCTTCCTCCTTGCTTCAGTAAAGAAACCCTTTCTTCTAATGCATCTCAACAGATCAACAGCAAAGGTTCAGTCAAGCTCTGTGATACTGTAACTAGTCTTTCCCACAAAAACAACTAGGTTTCTGTTGCCATATGGATGCAACATACACTGTCTCATAGCCAGGGCCGTAGCCATAACATTTTATGCGGGGGGGGGGGGCATGTGCCCCTGACATGGTGATATCACCCGGCATCATGGTGACATCATGGTGACATCACCTGAAAGAGATTCAATGATTGGCTGGGCAGAATTCAGTGCACAGCATTCATGTGACATCAGTCCTCTAAAATAAATAATCCACTGTGGAGGGGAAGCAAACAAGACAGCATCACATAAAAAGGGGGATAATCCATTGGGGGAGGCTGCCCGACAAGTCCAGCACCTGGCCAGCTACAGTAAGCCGGAAAGAAAAGTGGCTCTTGTGCAATGACCACTCCCCTTCCCTGCCCAGCTGAAGTGAACCAGGTCACATGACACCAGCAGCAAGCGCCTCCCCCACTGCCCTGGCACAAGACCTCCTGATGGCACTGGTATTTATGGCCACTGTGTGACACAGAGTGTTGGACGGGATGGGCCTTTGGCCTGATCCAACATTGGCGTCTCTTATGTCCTTATGTCCTTATGAACAGTGAGGTGCTGGGGTGGAGAGGGCCATTCTGCCCTGCCTGCTTTCTCTGTGTCCGAGCTCACCCACTGTCCTGCTGGGAGTCAGACGGTGAAGGTGAGCCCCTGCTTGGCTTCTGGCAGTCCCACAGGGTTCTGGCACCACCAGTGGCTGAGCCATACCTAGCCAGAGGCCCCCCCTTACTTCCCTAGCTCAATCCCTTGGCTCAATAGCTGAATGAGAAGGGTAATCCCAGGCACGCAGGCAAGTGTGGAGGGATGGGGAGGGGAGAGGGGTGTCGGGAGGATTGGGAGAGGAGGGCCACTGAGTGGGCAGGGCACACTCAACAGGGGGTGTCACCTCCCAGGAGCCCCCGGTGACTATGGGCCTGCTCCAACTGTCATTTGTTAAAAGGAAAAACACTTGGTTTTTCCCAGTATATATTCTCTGTTCCAGAACTACTGGCAGTTTCCTGAAGGTCAGTCTAATCAACATGGGCCATATGACAGAATAAATCTACACTAAGCATCAAGGACAGAGTGCTTGGAACCAAGATTCTACAAATGCTATTTGCCAGTTGCCAACAGCAACCTAGATGACTTCCTATCAACCACCTGCCTAACCTCAACATGAGCCTCTTTCTTTCTGCCATGTTCTACAGAAGAGACCTTGAGAAAGGGAAGGTTAGTTTGCTTCATGCCAGTAAGGAGAGAGACACCTCTCTCAAGGAGGTGGCATATACAGAGGGGAAGGGTCAGATGCTCACATTGTACTGCAGGCATTTAGAAGCATTGTGAATTCCTCCTGCTACTTCTAAGTATACACAAATTCTGGTGCAAAGAGGTTATGACTTTCCACCCCCCCCCTTCTTGTGTGAGGGAGAGAGGAAAGGACAAAGGACATACATTTGCTTATGTGGCTCAATGTAACAGTGGACTGGAGTTCTGTCACAAGCTCTATAGGAGTTACGGAGTATGGTTCAATATGACATTAGGCTGGAGCTTCAGGCACAAGCACCATAGACACGATGGTATCGTAAACCCGGCTGTCAGATTGGTCCCTGTTGCGACACAGACCAATCCAGGGGGACTCTGTTTCTAGTGGGAACGAATCTCATTGGTCCCATACCTGCAATGATGATGTATGTGTTCTTACCCTGTAATGCTACAAGTATGCCTGAGCTTCAGACAAGGCTCTATAGAAGCCTGGTATTCTAAAGTGCACGTTCTGATTGGCTGCTTTGCACAGTGGGCCAATCAGAGCGTAAGAATAGTTCTGGAGGGAACAATACCCATTGGTCATTATGTACACATTATGACTGGTTGTTATCTGTTTGGGGTGTGTAGTTTTTCCCATTCAAATCATATATAAGTCAGCCTTGTTCTATGTAGTTTGGTCTAGTGTTGTTATGAGCTGAATAAAATGAAATCATTTTGTTTAAGAGCTGCCTCGATCTCAGTTCATAATATAACCCCAAATATTGCCAAGCTACCAAGGCCAGCCTAAATTTGCACACTCATGTTTGGAGAACTGCTCTGGAGTTTGTTCTGCTTTAGAGAATATTATCCACAATCAAAACAACAAATGCCTTTTATGATAATGTATCAGCCTCCAGCAGTGCAGGGTGTCCCGCTCCAGGGGTCGCGGGCGGGGAGCGGCAGACATCGGAGCCCCCAAACAACCCTCGAGGACTCCCCCAACCCCACTTACAGGCAGAAGACCGGCCAGGAGAGGAGAAGACGACCAGACGTCCTGCCGGCCGGGAAGAAGCCGAGGGCCAGGCGCGAGGCACGGGCCGCACCCGGAGGCGGGAGCGGGCTCAGCGGCGGCGAGACAGCAGAGAGGCGAGCAGGCCACAGGACGGGCCACGAGACGCCTCCGAGGGTGTCTTCCCTTTTGAGAGGGGGCGGGCCCAAGAAAGGGGGAGGAGGGGCGGTCCAGGAGGGAGAGAGCAAGAGACTAAAAGGCGGAGAACTGAGAGGGCCAGGGAAGAATGACGCACTGGGGACTGACGGTCAGAGAGAAAGGAGCATATGGAAAGAGAGAGAGAAGGGAGTGAGAGAACACTTTCCCAGCGTGTTGGCAGAGGGACGCCAGGGGTGCTCTTAATCCCGTTCCCTGCCATTCTGAGGCCCTTCTCTTCCCCTGCCTTTTTTCGACGTTCCTGATTCCTGGACCACCCACCTCTACACAGCTGTAAGACGTCTGTCGGTACAACGGCCACCGGAGGCGCCATTCCCAAGACCAAGGGGAAACGTGACACAGGGATAGAGTCAGGGGCTGTAGTGCCCTCCAGAGTTTCCCTTTTCCTGGGCCATACCCAAGAATAGCCTCAGTTTTAGGGCAAGGAGGGGGGATTGCCTGCTCCCTCTCTCACTCCTGTCAGGTGCCTCTCCACTGGTGTCTTGGAAGTGGTCTGGCCTTCCTCTCTGGCCTTCCCTGGGCCAGGCTGACCCCAGACTCCCCTAATGCCCTCTCTTCAGGGGTAGGCCCGTGGTGAGTGAAGGGACTCCCTGGTTGGGCCCTCCCTTCTCCTGCCCCACCCTCCCCTGAGATTTTAAGAGACCACTCTGCTTGCCTGCACAGGCACCAGCTAATACTGGCATCTTCCTTTGGCCTGGTCCCAGGTGCAGTCTGCTGCCTGAACCCCACCAAATTCTGAGGTATGCTCTGGGCCTGCCAGGCTCTGAGGCTGCTGGTGGTATATTTCCAGGCATGGCCTCGCCCTTGCTCCCTTCCTCACAGCCTCTGACTGGGCTGCCTATCCCATCAGCACCTCCTATGAAACAGGTGAGTGTGGGGTGGAGCCGCCACCCCCAGACACAAAGTCACAGGAATGATTTCCCTGTGGAGGGCATTCCACCACCAAAGAAAAGGTTCCAGTCACACATCCCAAATCACTGAAATGTAGATGGTGAAGGACATACGGTAGGGTCCCACATTTCAATCTAAGAGGTCATATACCATACTGCAGTCCTTGAAACAGCTTGGCCCAGAGTGTTTGACACTTTGATGGTCAACTCCAGCACTTTGAATTTGGCCTGAAAACAAAAAGGAAGCCAATGCAGAAGAAAGAATACTGAGGTAATATGCTCCATTTGAGAGAATACAATTAACTTTTTAGCCACTTCATTTGAACAAACTGCAATATATAAGACAGGCTCTCAGCACGGGGGGGGGGGGCATTTGTGCTTGGGGGGAGGGGAAGCAAGGATGATTTTGGGCAACTGGGCCCAGCACTGGTTGACTCTCAAACAGCTTCCTTTGGCCTACCCCAGAGATCGGGGGGGGGGGGGTCATTTGGGCCGTGGATAAGGGGGGCCGCGGGGGGGGGGGGGGGGGGGGGGCATTTGTGCCTGGAGGTAAGGCGGGGGAAGGGAAGCAAGGATGATTTTGGGCAACTGGGCCTAGCACTGGTTGACTCTCAAACAGCTTCCTTTGGCCTGCCCCAGAGATCACCCCATCATGGAATGGATGGGGCACACAAACCTATGGGCTGCAGGTTTGCCTCTGGAGCAGGTTGAAGAGGTGCTTGACATTCAGCAACTCTCCCTTAGCAAAGAGAGGGTCTCATTTGCACCCATCGTTGAAACAGAGGATAAAGATGCCGTCAGCCAACGTTTCTTCTGTTTGCTGCTCCTAGCTGATCTCACTCACACACACACACAAACGTAACATGTAAACTATTTTCAAAGGCAGCCCTACATAGATCATGCAGGAATACTCTAGCCTAGATGATGACTGGGCTTGGATAACTGTAACTAGTTTAGTTTCATTTAGGCAAGGGTGTGGCTAATTCACCAAGCTGATTATAAGTGGCTCCTGGCCACTGCCAAACTCTAAACACCCAGGAGCATTCCAAGCTGTACTCTTGTGTCTTAAGGGAAGCACAACCACATCTGTCTCCCAAGATGGTGTTTGCGCTTTCAGTTAAAGATAAACGAAAAAGCAAACAAACATAGTTGTCCTTCAACAGTTCAAAATACTTAGTTTGTTCAATGTTTTTATTATCCAAGGGTTCCTGGGAGGGTCACTCAACCCAGGGACTGACTAGACTTCTTCCTGCTTGGCTTCAGCAAGATGGCGGCATCATGTGCCTTTAGACCATGCTCAGGTACATGCTCTATGCCGATTTGAAAATATTAAAATGGTGCTTTAATGTTCATATAAAGGAATTTGTATAACTATACGCTAGTGAAAAAATGTATCTACTGCCAAACTGTTTAAGAGATTTTAACTTCTACAGACCCTAGGAAAGGAGCTGAAAATTAGCATCTCATTTTTTAAAAAGGCATCTACCAAAGGTAAAACTAGGGTTAAAAAGGTACACTAATACAGATAGTTGGAACATATGCAACACTACTAATTCCTGATACTAGGATCAGAGTTAGATAGAAGCACAGAGGCTTTGAATGCCTAAAGGAATCTAAGGGACCTATCTGGTATTAGAGACACATTTAATCAACCACTGTTTTTTGTGTTTTCTGTGGGATGCTTCCGTTGTTTGTTTCTTCCTGCCAAAAGGCCAAGGGTGCAAGCTAACACCATTTTAAGTCTGCACACCTGCTTAGCATTTAATACAGGATGCTTACAGGACAACATTTGGGTCATATTGTTTTCTTCAAAAGACATCCAGCCCAGTGAACAGTTCTGGAGCACTCAATTGCTTGCACATTGTTGTGTTGATCCTAACTAAAGGTACTAAAAAGCTTTAGTTTTTAGAACTTGCTTTGGACGGATATAACTACCTGCCATCTCTTTCTGCTTAATTTCAAATGTCTCAGGGTGGGTGAGTGGGTGAGTGTACATCAGCATAGGACTTGATGCATCTTGTCCTAATTAGGAAGTAGGAATGAAATTGAGTAATTCAGACATGGGGTGATGCAATTCATTTAATTAAGCTCTACGCCTGCAAGCAAAGCCTTGTCTTGGTTTTCTTTCTTCTGTAGAGCACCTGGCATTTTCAAGGACCCTACAAAAGGATTTTGAAAATACAATTCAAACAGTTCTGTGTGAGGGACATAGAGGGTCCAAACTGCATTAGGCTTTAGTCTCCATAGACCAAGAGTTTACGGGGAGAATCAAGTCTGAAAACTGAAACAAGGCCACTGACAAATGCTTAAATCCAGCCTTAGAAGACAACTATTAAGTGGGCTACTTCTCATTCCTTCCTCCCTAGTGAATGAGCAGTTTTCAGTACTCCGAGAACAAAAACTGATCCCCTTTTTAAGTACCTCTGGGCTTTTTATGTAATTTCCCCTTCGCCCATGCCATTTATACACAAATGGCCTGGTTCAAACCTAACTCCCCATTCATTAGAGTTCCCTGACCTATAACTAAAATTATTTCTCCTTCTGGGAATATTGAAATGAGGCTTCAATTATGGAAATTTTATAAGAACTCCAGGCTATTTGAACAAATACTATTTAAGCATTAAAAGTACTCAAGAAGGAGAGGAGAGAGCTCCCATGCCTCTTGGAAGACGCTTAGATACTTAGCCCTAAGTTAGATTCTGTTCAGCCCTGCCTAACCCCAGATGGAGAACATTTTGAGAGTAAGTTTTAGGGTTCCACCCCCCCATACCTCAGCATGCAAAATCAAACAAAAGTAAATCCTTATGTAGTACAAGGGAACAGCACACTGACAGAGTGATGCAAATGGCAGCTACTATTCCAGGGGCAGAACTTGGACTGGATTCTGACACTTCCTCTTATGAGCCTTGGGTCAGTGCAGTAGTTCCTAGGACTGGCCTGTTAATTTCGCACCAACCAGTTGACTGGCCTATCCTACTCTGTTACGGGGGGCAATGAAAGTTTTACATTTTAATATAATGGATTTTCTGTCTAGGTAAGTGATATTTAAATCTGCAAGTACAAATGCTAATAAATTTTGCTTTAACTATGTTGCTCACTTTTTTACATCCAAGCCCCCTGCAATAATCATTTGAAAGGATGTTAGTGACAAACATTTAAAGCTGAGGAAGGAAGTATTCCAGTAAGAGGCAGGTGCTCACTCAGTCTATGTCCACTGAAGCATGACAGTATAATGGTACAGAAGTACCTCAGAGAATGGCGTGTTAAAGAACTCTGAAATATAACAGAGGAAGACAAGACAAGACTCAAATGCTAAAATATGTAAGTGACACAAATGCAAGCTAAAATGTACCATTTAAGGGTCATTTGACTAGCTACGGAGTCACTCAGATGATGAGCAATAGAGCAGTCATTCATTTGATGGTTATAATCCTATGTGTACTTACCTGGAAGTAAGCCTTTCTGAATTCAGTAGCACTTACTTCCAAGTAGACATGTACAGGTCCAGGCTCTAAAGAAGCATAACAGTGATTATAAGAGAGGATCTCAATATACGCTAGGCAAGATGTCTCACACTAGAACTTAAATTATCCTCCCTGACCAGTCTGTAGGAACCACCCTTACTTACACATGGTATGTCAATTGATAGCTAGCCCCTGTGAAAAAGCAGCATTGTGAAGTCATTCTACAGATAAGGAAGACTTCTAAAGATTAAGCCATTCAATAAAACAATACTTTCCCTAGAATTCAAGTTGCGCAGACACAAACATTTCTTCAAACTTGTTCAGAAGAAAATACTGCTAGTTTACAGGCATTCTTGCCACCAAGACAGCTCTCAAATTAGTACAGCCAAGTAACTTTGTTAGTTCCACAGAAACATGGACAAAGAACTGGGGACTGCTCCACTCGTGGAAAATACTATGTTTTGGCCGACGTATTAAGAAAATAATTCAGAAGGCAGCACTTCTCTCATCACACTGCTCCAGTGATAGAGGATGAGGAACATGCAAAATGCAGGCACGTAGCCAGGAAACTTTCAGGGGGTGCACTGGAGAAACTGGTGGGTGTGACATCACAACATTAAAAATAAAATTAAAAGCCCCAGTGTGCCCCTGCTCTGGACATCCAGACAGGCCCATGACATTTTACATCCTGTGTGTTGTCCTTTCAATCTCCCCCCCTCCCCAGATGCTTCAGAGCTGGCTGACCAGACCAGCGCATCAGTCCCAGCCAGCCGAACCCAGGGGCGAACCATGGAGGCAAACCATGGAGCTCCCCTTGGCAGTGAAGCAAGGGCAGAGCTGAGAGCCTCAAGGCCGACTTGATTCAGGAGAAGGTGGGCACGCCGGCTACCTGGAGAAGGCGGCACCAGACCGGCATGCAGGAAAAGGTGGCGCCGACCCAATTCAGGAGAAGGTGGGTGCACCGGCCGACTGGAGAAGGCGGCACCAGACCAGCATGTATCAGGAGAAGGTGGTACTGACCCAATTCAGGAGAAGGCTGGTGCATCAACCAGCTGGAGAAGGCAGTGCCGGGCCAGCACGCAGGAGGTGAAGGCAGTGCAGGGCATGCGGCGCATCATGGCGCAATTTAAATGGAAAAATTTGCAAAATAAATAGGATTTTCTGGAATGAAAAGTTGTGGGGTGTGGAGGGAGAGTTGGGGGTGTAACCACAAGATGCTCCACTGTGACTACGGGCCATGCAAAATGTCTCCTCCTATACAGCTACTGAACACACAAGACTGGTCTCATGCTGAAGCACGGAATTATTAATTAGGCACACATGTCTAATCTTTTCAGCATACTGTATTAGAGCTGCCATGGAATTACATTTGGGGGGAAATTATATTTAAAAGCTGGTTTTGTTCTGAAGTCAAAGGTCTTACAAATCTCCCACTCTCCAACTTTGGAAAGAATTTGAAAATTGGATAATACCCATAGATCTGTTCCTGTCAAAAACTACCAGAGCAACTCAACATGGAGTTCCATGTTGGGGAACTGATTATCACAAGAAAATACAAGAAAGCACATGTAACCATGTAGAATGTCTGTGATTGATGCTGACCTGTCAAGTTACACTGAGTTGGTCAAGTTACATTTAGGACAGAGATCTGGTTTGTTGTTGTTGTTCAGTTATATCATTGAGTCCGACTTTTCGCGACCCTATGGATCACATCACGCCAGGCCCTCCTGAGTTTGCTCAATTTCATGTTTGTTGCATTGATAAAAACAGGTTGCTTACATGTAACTGATGATCTTCAAGTGGTCATCTGTGCAGTCACACACATGGGTTCTACACCTATGCTCGAACTTGACCTTGGAGAACTACAAGAGCTAGCCTCTGGCTTTTGGCACATTTTCTTCCCATGCTCTGGGGAGCAGGCATCGACTGCACATGCCTGGAGTGGGGAAGGAAATGCCCTCCCACCCAGTTTCTTCCAGCCACTGCTGACAAGTCCCAGCAAATGAAGGGTAAGCTTGTGAGAGATGCCAGCAGTGGGGAAGGCTGGGTAGGTGCATGTGACTGCACAGATGACCACTCGGAGATCATAAGTTACAGGTAAGCAACCTGTTTATCTTCTTCGTGCTCTCTGTGCAGTCCCACACATGTGTGATTAGCAAGCTTCAACATGTGGATGGTGCGTGCTGGTAGCTCTATACTGCAAAACGAATAACAAGAGAAAAGGCATGTAATCACATTACCTGCAAGCCTACCTGGGTAGTTGAAGGAATGCAGGCATCAATGGAAGATGGATCGCAGCACCGATTGTACGAAGGATGCATCCCACCTGGCTCTAACGTCAAAGGTATAATGCGCCATGAAAGTAGTCTAAGAGCACCATGTAGCAGCGGCACAAATGTCCTCCAGAGGAACACCCTCAAGAAAAGCTGATGATTTGGATACGGCTCAAGTCAAGTGGGCTTTCAGCGAAACAGGTAAAGGCTGCTTCACGAGTTCGTAGCAAAGCGAGATAGTCGAGGTTATCCATCTTCCAAGCCATTGGGGATAAATTTTATGTCCTAGATGAGGCTTGCCATAGGCTATGAATAATCAAGGGTTTTTACAAAAAGGGGACGTCCTAGAGAGGTAGAAGGAGAGCACTCTGTGGACATCCAAGGTATGGAGAGCTCCGGCCATCATCAGTGGGATTCGCGAAAAATGCGGGCAGCATGACAGGTTGAGAAAGGTGAAAGATCAGCACCACTTTAGGCAAGAATGTGGGATCAAGCCCATAGGACCACCTTGTCTTTATGAAAAATGGTGTACAAAGGGTCAACACACAAGGCGCAGAGAGATCAATTGCTCTCTTACCAGATGTGACATCTACCAGAAATGCCATCTTTCAGGAGAGAAGGTGGAGAGACATGGTTGCGAGATGCTCAAATAGTTTACCCATGAGTTGGGAAAGAATGAGGGACAAACTCCACGCCGGAACTAATGACTTAACGGGACGGTGTAAGTTCAACATACCTTTCAAGAATGACTTTGAAATATGGTGGGAGAAAACAGTTCTACCCTCAATAAAATCATGGAAAGCAGAAATCGCACACTTTCAGCTAAGAGTTGCCCAGTTCAGACTCATAAAAAGAGACTAAGTAGGAGAGGATGGTGGGCAAAGGTGCAGTCTTGGGATCCTCTCCACGGCTGGCAGCATAGGAAATGAAGCGTTGCCACTTTGCCTGATAAGAATGATGGGCAGCCGGCTTCTTCTGAATACGTTGAACCTTGGGAGGAAAGGTCATGTTGATATCTGCCATGCGGTTAATTTGAGAAGGCTGAAGTTGTGATGAAGGACCTGGCCTTGATGTTGGGAGAGAAGGTCCGGCGCCAGTGGAAGGTGCCAGTACATGGCACAAGACAGTCACAGGAGACTCGCAAGCCAAGGTTGCCTCAGCCACCAAGGTGCTATTAGGATGTAGTGCGAATGGTCTTGGATGAGCTTCTGAAGTGTCCTGGTGATAAGCGGGAACGGGGGGAACATGTAGAGGAGAGATCCCGTCCACTGATGCAGAAAAGCCTCAACTGTAGAAAATCGGACATTTCGCATTGTCTCGTGTGGCAAAGACATCTATCTCAGGGTACCAGAAGTCGTGGAAGACAAGTAGTAGATAGCAAGGATTTAATGACCACTCATGCTCATTGTACTGTGTCTGACTGAGAGTGTCCCCCTGAGAATACTGTGCCACAAGGTTAGGGCCCTTTTGCAGAGTTTCGTGGACACCGTTCCACCTTGCTTGTTGATATAGCAGACCACTGCCATGTTGTCTTTAGTGACTTGAACATGGAGGCCTCGCAGGGATGGTATGAAGGAGCGAAGGGCACAATGAACCACCATGAGCTCCAGGCAACTGATATGTTGGGTCTGAACAGTGCTCAGGGGAGGAAGTTGGAAAGGCATCCCAGCCAACAAGTTTTCCTCTAGGATCCACCGACGAAGAGTTCGGAAGACAGTGGGAGGGACCATAAGGAGTGTCAGTTGATGCTGGTGAATGAGTTTGAAGGCACAGATGAATCACAGCTGGCAAACAGTATCATGGTCGTGGTTGCAGCCATCATTCCTAGAAGACACTGTAGAATCAGAGCTAGTTGCGTGGGGGAGAACAGTACACTCAATGCTAGAGAGTGAAGAGTGGAGGCTCTGTCCATCAGAAGAAAGGCACACCACAGAGGAATGCAGATTCGTGCCCCTATGAATTGTAAGTTCTGAACGGGTCAGAGGCGACTTGGCGAGATTCACACAGAGACCCAGTGATGCTAGGAGTTGGAGAGTAGTGGACGTATCTCAACCAAGCTGATGCGGGGAGTGGGAGATGAGCAGCCAGTCGTCGATGTAGGGGAAAACGGTGATCCCCTGGTGCCAGAGGAATGTGGCAACCACTGCCATACACTTTGTGAAGACCCTTGGTGGTGTCAAGAGACTGAAGGGGAGCACCCAGTAGTGGTAGTGGTTGGGCCCTACTGTGAATCTCAGCAAGTGACAATGTTGTGGTCAGATGGTGTGTCCTGGAGGACATCAAGGTGAACTGGGGGCATGGGAAGTAGAGATGCCAGTGGAAGGTCCAATTGTACTAACTTGTGGACCAAGTCTGTGACCACTGGAGCGTCACTAGTAAGCTGGATGTTCAAGGCAGTAGCCATACAAGTTACCAATTCAAGGTAGACCTTGGACCCTTCCAGTAGAGAACACCGATGGACAATATCTGGAAAGGTGTGAAGGGAGTCATCTGCTTCTGAGTCAAAGCCCTCAGTCCTGACGTCAGACAGTTCAAGATGGAGGTTGGGGAGCCAAGATGGTCATCCGGTGGAGCAGTGGATATCAGGATCAACTGGGTACAGCATAAGAAGCCAAGCTGTAATGAAACCGCTGCCTGCTTCGGGATCTAGAATGGCTTCGAGGCAACAGCAGTTTGGCGGGCCGTGAAGGGAGTCTGTCCCTTCATGGTCGACTTTGAGAAAGTCCAATGGCAAATGGCTGCAGATGGAAGGTGATCTGGATGGGACATGCACTACTTGTGTGAGAGGGGCAGCCACAGTGGATAGATTTGATGACAGGGTCAGTGCAGGGGTGGAGTCCTGCAGGCCCTCAGTTGAAGCCTCCGGAGGCTGCACAGGAGCTAGGACAGTCATCTGAGCCGAAGTGGGTGTTGGTACCGATCGGTCGGAGCTAGGACAGTCATCTGAGCCGAAGTGGGTGTTGGTACCGATCGGTCCTTTGACTTGTGCGGTTTCTTCAGTTTGGGTGCATCTGGGGACGAAACCGAGAGTCCCTTGGACTGCTTGTTGGTCTTATGCTTCATTGCTGTCGAGGCCAAAGGGGCTTCCGACTTAGCCGAACCTCCCCTCTGAGCTGGGGAAGGCGGCGAGGCTCTGGAGCTCAAGGACTGGGACATCACTGGATGCAGGGAGGACTCAAGGAGGTGGCTCTTCAGTCTCACAACTCTATTTTTTCAAGCCTGTTTGGTAAAGTTGCTGCAATGGGCACAGGAACCAGGTTTCTGAGTCTTGCCCAGGCAGAAAAGGCACAGGCAATGTCCGTCGGTAGTTGGGATCTTCCCTTCGCAATTTCGATAATGTTTAAAACGAGTCTTCCCTTCCATGCGCCGCACCAAGGGCCCGGGAAGGGGGGGGGAGATAGATGACAACAAAACTCATGGAGGATCCTTTTGTTTTGTTTTGGACAGTCACTGCAGAGGACGAAAACGAGAAGAAAAGAGGAGAAGGGGCCTATGAGGCAACGCAATAGGGAGGAACGCAACACAACGAGGTAGGTCTGATCAGCGCGGCAGTCGAGAAGAAACTGAGTGGGAGGGCATTTCCTTCCCTACTCCAGGCATGTGCAGTCGATGCCTGCTCCCCAGTGCCAAAAGCCAGAGGCTAGCTCTTGTAGTTCTCCAAGGTCGGGTTCGAGCGCAGGAGCAGAACCCGTGTGTGGGACTGCACAGAGACTACAATGAAGATCACTGTCTAACCATCTCATCCTTTGCCGTCCCCTTCTTTTACCGCCAATCATTCCCAGCATCAGGGTCTTCTCCAGTGAGTGCTCCTTTCTCATTTGGTGGCCGAAGTACTCCTTGTTGGGCTTGATCTGGTTTGAGTGGCGTTCAAATGCTAAATTCAGTTACCCACCCAGAACCTGCATCCTAATGTACATAGGAGTTGCACAAACTAAAAGGAGATCCAACTATTCCCCTCAGTCACTGTCTTCTACCAGTCCTATTTCTTGTTTGCTCTTTTAATCGCTGATTACATACGAACACATACAGACATATATGGCATTTCAAAACTGATTTTAACATCTTATTGAAAGCTTGCCACTTTGAGGGCCCTAATTGGGTGCAAAAGTGGCAAATAAATATTTTAAAATATAAAATGACAGGAATGGTATAGTTGAGTTTATGTAACAGAGTTTATATTCTCTGACCTGGATGACCCAGGCTAGCCCTGTTGTCCCATCTCAGAAGCTAAGCAGGGTTGGCACTAGTTAGTACCTGAATGGGAGATCACCAAGGAAGTCCATGGTTGCTATGCAGAGGCAGGCAAGGGTAAAGCACCTCTATTCATTTCTTGCCTTGAAAACCCTACAGTCTCACCAGAGTCAGTTGCAGCTTGACAGCAAAAGCATCTCATTTCCCACCATATCCTCTTGCATCAAAATACACGTGCTGACTTTTTGCAAAGGTATCCCTGACCACCATGTGGACACCAAGCCTATTTGTGGGAAGACTGCTCCTATGTAGCAGCTTGGTTTGCTAAAATTTACATTTGCCATGCTGCAAAACAATCAGAGAAGCCTGTTCCATTCACTCCTCACATGCTGGACCTGCGTGGTACAAACTGAGATTTGGATATTTATTCAGCCTTATCTCCAGTACAGCCAGCTGTCCTTTATCCTTGAGCTGTTCCCCCACCCAACCTTTGGACAATGAAAAAAATGCCGTAATTCAGTAAACAATGGCTACACACAAAAGAAGCTTTTGAACTTCCCGTGGTTCTAAAATATGAAAACAAGAGATTACAGAGTGTCTGAGTTCTGGATGTTTAACAGCCAGTTAAATAAACCTTACCCATCAAAGTCAAGTCTAGGACTCTTCCTCATAGTAATAGATCCCTATTCCAGCAATAGAATCATATTTTTCTTTAACTAAAAAAAAATTGGAAGGAGGAGGAGATAACATCTTTTCCACAAAAAAAACCCAACAACCTTCAGAAGCCAAGCAACAGAGTATAGTGTCTTCTGCTTCCAACATCAGCAACTGCATTCAGTCTCCCACATACATCCCAGCAGTTTAGTCACACAAATGCTTCTATACCAGTGTTTCGATGAGGCAGGGTAGAGAATTTCCAAGCCAAGAGCATCTGGACCAAACATCAAATACTCTGCCAGGAAAGGAGCGGTGCTCTGTTTTTAAAATAACTACTGTCAACATGATCACACGCCTAAAGAAGAAAATTGGGTGTCAATGTGCAATCAGGCAATATGAAGACAAGATTGCATTTCATAGCCACGTTTGGTTGCTCTGTAACCTAGTGTCAGAAGGAAATCCTCCCTCCACGTGTGCACCATTGTTGCAATTACAGCTACGTTGTACTAATCAGTTGTTTGTTGACCACAGGCAGTTGGCTCAGATCAGGATAGTCTGCACAATACAAAGGACTTCAGAACACTTGCCTTGTGATGTGGCTGGCATACAGGAACCACCGAAAAGTATGGAGAATCAAGCCAAGCTCAGAAAACAGCAACTTGTCTGAAACAAGACTGCATCACTACAGAAATTCTCTCCCAACTAAATTTGGACATGCAAAAAACACCCCATGTATTTACATGTTTCTCAAAGATATTAGGACTTCTAAACATCACCGTACAGAAAAAATATATGCTTACTTGCTAAGGGAGAATGTGGCTCAGTGGTAGAGTATCTGCTTTGCATGCAGAAGGTCCCAGGTTCAATTCCCAGCATCTACAATTAAAGATCATGTAGCAGCTGATGTCAAAGACCCCTGCCTGAGGCCCTGGAGAGTCACTGCAAGTCAGAGCAGGCAATACTGATCTTGACTGACCAACTGCATGACCCAGGGCCAGAATAGACATATGGGTTTATAAAGAGTTGGGTCTGGATCCCCCACAGCCACTGTTAAAGCATAAAAGCCTGTTTTGGCTCAGAACGCCACCGTGGGGGAGGAAGGGCTTCTGCATCTTCCCCGCCCCCAAGCCATTTTCCTATGCAGAAACAGTGTTAAAAAGGTAAAGGTTTCTCTTGGTCAAAAGCTAGTCAAATCCGACACTAGGGGGCGCTGCTCATCTCCGTTTCCAAGCCGAAGAGCCAGTGCTGTCCGAAGACTTCTCCATGGTCATGTGGCCGGCATGACTAAACGCTGAGGTGCACGGAATGCTGTTACCTTAGGGGGAAGCTATTCCCCAATTTTTGCTGTGATTTTTTAACAGCCACACAGTAGCTTCAGGGAAACCAGACCTAATTCTTTAAAAACCCGAGCATCTAGTTTGGCCCTCTATCTACACAGCTTCATATGTTTACCAACTCCTTTGCTCAACTTTCTGCTCTCAGTATTTTAGTAAAAAGGTAAAGGTTTCCCTTGCTCGAAAGCCAGTCGAATCGGCTCTAGGGGGCGGTGCTCATCTGTTTCCAAGCGGAAGAGCTAGTGCTGCCCGAAGGCTTCTCCATGGTCATGTGGCCAGCATGACTAAACGCTGAGGCACACGGAACGCTGTTACCTTCCCACCAAAGCAGTACCTATTTATCTACTTGCAGTTTCTTGCTTTTGAACTGCTAGGTTGGCAAGAGCTGGGGCCAGAGATGGAAACTCACTCTGTCACGTGGCACTCGGGTCTCGAACTGCCAAGCTACCGATCTTCCAGTCTGCAGCTCAGCATCTTAACATCTGAGCCACTGCAGCCCCTATTCTCAACATTTCTCAACATTTAGGAAGGAAAAATAATAAAGATAGGGCATTTAGTATCCTGCACAGCAAAATCAACTGCTTTAACAAAATGTTAACAAAGGCTGACTATCCTCGAACATATCCAACCTTTGGCAAGAATATTTAACAAAACAGACATGCCACTAAGGGCCAAAGCAAAGTACAGATGATGGATATACTTTACTTGGGCCCTGGTCCAGGGGATGGGGAGAGGGAAGAAGAGGGCTTGGTCCTTACTGTAAGCTTGTTACCATGATAATTACAGTGTAATTTCAGAAATACGGTTTATGTCTTTTATGACATGAGCTTAAACCACACACATAGTCTTATGGGTGGGGTGCAAGGGTATTTTGCATCAAACCCAGAGAACTGATACTTGGGTCCTGCTAGGAACCATCACAGCCATGCTCTCCCTAATCCTTACTATTTCTTCAGTGCATGATCAAACTTACCTGAAAGCTATGCCCACTACCTGTAAAAGTTTGTGACTTAATTTAAGACACGTAGGGGCAAGGCAAGGGACACCATTCTTTACTACTATCCAGGGTTCCCTCTAAGCTGAGTTAGCGTGAGCTAGCTTACAGTTTTTTTAGCCTCTGGCTCACACATTTTTGTCTTATCTCAGGAAGGATGGCTCCAGAGCTAACTAATTTATGTAGTAGCCAAATTGCTCGCTCAGAGGGAGCATTGCTACCATCTCCCTGTTTAATGCCATTCAGGACCCTTTCCAAAAAAAAGAAGAGGAGTCTCAACAATCGATACACAGGCTCCAGAGCTTAAAATCTTAACCTTGCCTATCAAGATATTTCCATGGAAAGGAAACTAGATTCTCTATGCAAACAAGTATCCCCCCACCCCATCTCTCCTCCAATATGCCTCAAAAAACCTTGGAGTCCCTCACTAGCTCTTCACACTAAGCCCTAGGGCCATGACTCAAATTAAAGCAGTATTCCCTGTAAGCTGAGTTAGTGTGAGCTAGCTCACAGTTTTTTAGCCTCCGCCTCACACATTTTTGTCTAGACTTAGGAAGGATGGCTCCAGAGGAAACTAATTTATGAAGTAGCCAAATTGCTTGCTCACAACTTTAATGCCAGTGGCTCACAAAGTAGAATTTTTGCTCACAAGATTCCACAGCTTAGAGGGAGCATCGGTCATAAGAAATTCTATAGCCTTCAGATTCTGTTTAGTGGGGCTTTAAAGGGCGGAGAATTTTAGCACATGCCAATTTTCCTATCACACTGCTCCTGTGGTACCACCAGGAGACAAAGCACATACAAACATCTCTTTCTGTGCAGTTACTATAATCATAGTAGTCAAAATCTAATGCTGGATCAGGAAATATTAAGACTGCACACACAAATGTAAGTGGAAAGTGGGCCTGGCAGTTTACTGTTACTTTCACAGGAATGAAACTAGTAAGAATTATATCTGCAACTGTCACACGTAATAGCTAGAAAGTACAGAACTAATAATTTCCAACTATTTCCAGCAATAGCTGCTCTAATCAGTTTTAAAGCAAAATATTCATACCAAACCTTAACTAGGGCACCGCCGCCTCCCCCCCCCCGGTGAAATTCCTTCCTCTCATTTCCAGAGCCAGTTTACCACCCAAGCAACCCAATCAGTTGGAAGGAGGGGATCGTAGGCATGAGTCTTCTTCTGTCTGCCACCTAAGATCATCCAAGGTGGGCTACGGTTGATGCCAGATGACATAGCTCACACAGCTGGGCCAGAGGCTATAGTCACAATACAGTCAAAGAAAAGCACTTATATAAAAAGTCATGGATTTCATTTGCAACATTACGTATCTGTTCATTTGTCTTTCACTGAAAACCAATAGAACTTTTAGAAGTGACCCGTTTGGTTGGATGCACCTCAACCGTTCAAATCTACTAGAAGCTTTTCAAGAGTGGGCAGCAACTGCTACAATACCAATCTCAAGAGACAGTGAAGAGATAAATAAGTTAATCGATTCAGAACATTTTTACTTACTCCAAAGAAACAGTGCTAGAAGGGGGGGGGGAACCCCTACAAATTAGTAGTTTTTGCAATACAGCTTAAGAAGACGAAGAAGAAGAAGAGATTGGATTTATACCCCGCCCTTCACTACCCAAAGGTGTCTCAGAGCGGCTTACAACTCCTTTCCCTTCCCCTCCCCACAACAGACACCCTGTGAGGTAGGTGGGGCTGAGAGAGCTCTTCATAAACTGCTCTTTTTCAAGAACAGCTGTGCCAGAGCTACGGCTTGCCCAAGGTCATCCAGCCAGGTGCAAGTGGAGGAGTGGGGAATCAAACCCAGTTCTCCCAGATTAGAGTCCGCGCACTTAACCATTACACCAAACTGGCTCGCGCATTAAACGCAAACCGCTATCATAGGGCTTTCCAAAGAGATAAGCACATTGTACATTTTAACTAAAGGGAAAATTTAAACATTTGGATGGCTGATCCAAATAGCTTTTCCATTTTAGCTCAAACAAGTGCTACAAAAAGGAACCCATCCAAGTCTCTGTAACACCCCAAAGAAGGATTAGTTACAGAGTTGCCAGTCTGAACTACTGCATTCTCTAACAGACTTCTTTTAAAAGGCATCAGAGAGGTCTCTGCTGTCAGGGATGCACACCCAGGGCTCTTTCCAGTGTTACATTTGGCCAGCATCAAGATGCATCTTAGCTTGCATCACATCATAGGAGTACGTTCAATCTCATTATTGTCAAACCAATAAGAGTTTATGAGTTTGGGCTAAACAAGACATGTTGTTTGCCACCTGGTTTCCTTTTAAGGTATATGCAGAAGGATTACATTCAAGTTCAGTTTCTCCTGATAAATACTAATTACAGTGCATTTTTAAAATCTAATTTATTCCACTTTTCAATGTAGGAATTAATATTAGATGTTTAAATGTTTCTTCTTTTATCTGAATATTGATTTGCACATGTTTGATTTATTCCCTAAAACTTAAAAAAAAACTACTGAAAACCAATAAAAATTAAAAGTTGCAAGCAAGAATGCATCTAACTCACTACTGAGCTGCTTGCCTGACCAACTTCCATTACGCCCAACTCATTCTTGGAACATGATAGATTAGAAAGTGTGTGTGTGTTTAGTTTAATTCTACTTGGGAACGGTGTCACAATTTTCTCCTCTGCCACTCCTATTCAGACCCTCAGTGCTGCTTGGCTGGGGCTGCTGTTTGTGGTGGGCAGCTACCTAGACAGGCATCATGCAGAGAATCTCTCTGTCCCTCCCCTCCCCACCACCTGCCCTGCTATTTCCAAGGACAGACATTTAACATTAGGAGACAGGAGAGGCAATGCTGCAGCAGCAGCACCCCACCTCCATCAAATGAATGCTCAGAAAATGTCCTAGAGTACATATCACATCAGGGCTAATAAAACTATGAGAATGAATAAGGAGACAGGTTTTGGACACCTCTAAAAGAGAACCAAATGTCTGTTTTCTGGATTTTTGTCTCAAGTGTCAAAGCTTTTTCCAGCTTCACATTCCTGTAGTAAAAGTTACAGGCTGGAAGAAATTACAATTCTACAGGTCTGTCCGCCTCATAATTTAAGGCATTCATTCAGTGGCAGCTTGCTACTGAACCATTCCACCAATCTGGTCTATGTTTTCATTTTAAAAAGCACTTATATACCTATGGAAAAAACATTTTACAAAATGCAAAATGTATATGAATACTGCATTTTTATATTTTTCATATGCATTACCAAACAGACATTCTTCTGTGAAGGGAAATGCTTGCAATCTGAATAAGCCCTCAGAACTTCAGCGGAAGTCTGAAAACAGACCTCAGAGGCAACTAATGCTGAATCCTTACCCACTCAAGTGTGGATATGCAGCAAACACAAGAAGAGCACAATGGAGATTTGACCCCTCAAAGACTGTTAGAAAAGAACTTTAAACTACATTATTCAGATTCATACCAAAAAAAGAGAGAGGAAGAAACATGCTAAAAATCAATGCATGGAAATCTTATGGGAAGCATGTCATAATAAAAAGTAGTGTCAGCACTGTACAGACATCATACAACCACTGCAGAAATGCCAACACTGCAAGATAGATGGAATTTCTGGATTCTTTTCCAGTCTGAATCTTCTGCAGCAGTTCTGAAACATTTGTAATTTGTACAGATGCTTCTTATGACAGCCATTCTGTAGGCACTGAAGTAGGTGGCATTCAGATGGAGTTTAAAGGCTCAGATACATGCCAAGTTTAATAAAAAGTAATTCAGGTAGTCACCACACCTTAAAAAGGGTATTATAGATTTGGGAAAAGGGCAGAAAAGGGCAACTCGAATGATAAAAGGGTTGGTACACTTTCCCTATGAGGAAAGGTTAAAGCGCTTGGGGCTCTTTAGCTTGGAGAAACGACGGCTGAGGGGTGACATGATCGAGGTTTATAAGATTATGAATGGGATAGAGCAGGTAGAGAAATAGGTACTTTTGTCCCTTTCTCACAAGAACTCATAGGCACTCAATGAAATTGCTGAGCAGTCAGGTTAGAACAGATAAAAGGAAGTACTTCTTCACCCAAAGAGTGATTAACACATGGAATTCACTGCCACAGGAGGTGGTGGTGGCTACAAGCATGGATGGCTTCAAGAGGGAATTAGATAAGCATATGAAGCAGAAGTCTATCGGTGGCTATTAGCCACAAGGTATAGGTATATTCTTGTGGCTGGGGGAGGGGTCAACAGTGGGAGGGCTTCTAGTGTCCTGGCTCCACTGCTGGACATCCTGATAGCACCTGGTATTTTTGGCCACTGTGCAACAGAGTGTTGGACTGGATGGGCCATTGGCCTCATCCAACATTGGCTTCTCTTACGTTCTTATCTATATATCTAATAGTGAAGTGCCCCCGTCTGTGCGGATATCTATATCTGCACTTGGGGGGCACTTAAGGGGCAGGGAGAGGTTTGTGCACTCTTGGGGCAGTCCCCAGGGGTGCACAAAAATCTGAAAACTAAAAAAAATATATCGGGGGGGATGTTTAAATCCCCCCGAAAGTGCCAGAGCGTTCGTGCGCATGCGCACGAACGCTCTGGCACTTTCGGGGGGGTTTAAACATCCCCCCCGATATATTTTTTTTAGTTTTCAGATTTTTGTGCACCCCTGGGGACTGCCCCAAGAGTGCACAAACCTCTCCAGGAGAGGCCCAGCAGTGGTGGCGGCGGCGAGACACAAGTGAGGTGAGGGAAGAAAGTCGAGGAGGGGAAGAGAGACTGCCGAGGGCCTCGGTACACGGGGAAAAAGAGAGAGAGAGTGAGTGGGGGGGGAGAGAGACTGGTGAGGGGGGGGAGACAGCCCGGCGAGGCCAAGCTTTGACGGGGGATAGAGAGAGGGGGGGAAGAGAGAGAACGGGGGAAAGAGAGAGACTGCCCCCCAACGAGTATTGCGGGTCTCCCCCTTGAACTACATAAAAAGACTCATACAGACCAGTGAACATATGTCAAAGATATTTTAAAAAATTGGCAATGCAACTTCCTTTCTATGATAGCATCTCAGAACAAACTTAGGAGGCTATTGGGCCATAAAGTTGCATTTTAAAAAAATGGACTGAAGTTCTTACTTTAACTTTTAATACTGCATGAGATAACACTAAGAAATCTAAGAGATAATTGCTGATAAACAGTCCTATTTCTCTTCAGCGACTCTTCAAATCACACAGCCAATTAGGAACTAGCAACTCATTGCTTTTTCATGCAATTAAAACATACAGCCTTCACCAGCATAGCCTTCATGTTAATCACCTGGCAATTATTTCCCTATACCTGCACCTCTGTTTAGTGGGAAAGGCCTGAACTTTATTCAGCAAAGATGAGAAGTACAGTCTCATTCTCCAAATAGGATGATTTGAACTATGATCTGAAGGGGAAGGGTCATTTCTCATGAATCCACACAGGAAACCCTTATACTCGGTGACTAGAAGTAGACTTACCTGTCCACAACTGTTAAAAGCATTGTGCAGGCACATCTCATGCTTAATTTGATATACTGGCTTGCTTCTTACTCAAGACACATTGCAGGTGAAGAAATTAGCAACAGGGTAACTTGAATTTATACAGGTTGCATAAGTGAAGTGAAACATGCAACCAACCAACAAAGCTGGTGGCATGAATATAAAAGAATGTGTACATGCAAAGAAAGACACGTAACACAGTTTTTAATCCAGCACTGAAGAACAGCAAGGAATGGGGGAAAGGCCCAAGAATGAAAGAAAATCCTGGGAGGTTGTAATTACGATGGCAGAGGAGGCCTGTGTGTTTCACTGTCTTAATTCTACCTGTGACCCTGGTATATGACACTGACTGCAGCATTTCTCTCCTTGATAAGGGAAAAAATAGCAGCCAACAATAACACAGCTTTCTGTAGGCTACAGAATAACGTTATTAATTTCTTGTTAAGATTTGCTGTACTTGTAGATCTGCAAAAGGTAGGATATCAGTTGAGAAGCCACTGACCTAGGAAGGGGTTGGGAGAGAGAACCAAGGAACTACACCCATTCTAGTACTGCTCATACAGCTATCGCCTTAAGCAGAAGTTAGAACCAAAAATTATTTTAAAAGACCTTACTCATTTTGGGAAATGAACAGGCTGGATTTAGGAAAGCAACTATAACCATTAATCCAGAGAGTGCCACCACACGCTCTGCATGTGTTCAGTCTCATACTACTGCTCATTTCATGGTATCAGTACGCATTTGCTTCCCCCCATCATCTTTTCTGACAGTCTTTTGCTTCTTCAAAACAGTGTATAGTTTTTGCTTTGAAGAACATAATTTCCTTTCGCTAAGATTTATGCAACTGCACTTGGTTGTTCATGTCAGACAACAGAAATTGCATCTGCCTTGGGACTCTCATGCCTCAGTCTCTAGGGGACACAATCAAAATCTGATTAGAAAACAGTATGAGGTTTTCAAGGGTCCTTGAAATCAGAAGTCACTGTCTAGATAAGTTATTTATTTTTTCTAATGAAAAACCCCTCTGGTGTACACTGATAGACATTTCTTACATGTTGAAGTGGGGTGTGGAAAAAAGAAGCCAAATTGAAAATTAAGAGGCCTGAGGGATGTTGTTAGCAGGATGAGATCCAGTTTATGTGTATATATAGAACAACAATTCAAAATTAGTAAAATGAAAAGGTGGGGGACCCTGATTTTGCAATTCATTCATTGACAAAAAACAACATCTCAGACAAATCAAGAGTTTTCAGACTCTTTTGTAAGTGTCTGACTCTACAGCTTTTGTTACGTGCCTGAACAACTAGAACACTGTTCTACTATCATCTGAAGTGAAAACATATCTAGGCAACTTAAGGTATCACAAAGAAGAGATTTTACTTATTTCAGGCTTCCAGAACTGCAGCCCAAATCTATGTAGGTTTACATACAAGCAAATATAACATTTTTCAGTAGAGCTTACTCCCAGGTAAATCTGCACTGGATCACAGCTCTATACTCCAATGACTGCAGAGTACTCTATCACAAAGTTGCTGTATTTTTCTACAACAGAAAACAGAACCGTTGCTCAAAGTGGTATGTACAATACAATCTGCAGCTGGTCAAGCTACAGGGGAGAGGCCAACATAGCTGTGTGGCATAATGCAAGAATAGCTATATGTGCTTACAACGGTACTATTCAGGTTCCCCTGCAATCAGCCCCAGTGGGGATAACAAGGACTGACTCTTCAACCCAGAAGCCTTCCAGACAAACAAACCCTACCTGCAGCTCCTTGTCAGAGTACTTCTGAGGGTTCTTGCTCCCTTGGCTCTTCTTCCGAAGTTTCTTTAGTTCTGCCTGGCACTTTTCTAGTGAGTCCCCTTTATTCCTTTGCTCAGTCTGGTATTTCTTCAGTGCAGCCTAAATATGGAAGAAACGTGGGACTGCTGAATAGCTGAAATATAGAAAGGCTGAAGAGATTGTGCCTCTTCTCCTAATGAACACTGTTTACATCCTCTCTGCAGCCAAAAGGTCCTGACTTCGTTCCTGCTGCAGAGAGCACATTTTGAATGTTTAGAAATCAGAGCTAACTTCATCTGGGAAAAGTAGAGAAAAAACATTCCTACTGCCCTGGGTATGCTAACCTTGGGAGTTTTATTAGCAGGACATATAGTTTAAACCTTAATGTAGTGTTAAATGCCTATTAGGGTCATGTTTGGCTTTGCAAACTGTTTCCCCCTTTCTTTTCTGGGCATTGGTTTATAAAGGGTAATAAGAGAGATTCTTTTAAAAGAAACAAGCATCACTACCACCACAATGGAATAAATAAATCCAGCTCCGAAAAGGTACTCATTTTTCTGCAACAAAAGAAGTAATAGGGCTGAATGGTGCTGTTTTAAAATGTTATCTGCTTATATGTTTTTCTCCACCAAAATACCTAGAGATATTGTTATCCTACACTCCTACACAGTGGGAAAGGGATAGGAAAATGCTGAATTTTCAACAAACAAGCATTTTATCTAGCTCTGTTCAGGTCAACAGGCCAGAAGCATTTATTCTGAATTCATTAGTAGTCTGCACTGTTCCTTTGAAACCCAACTATGCTGAACACCTAGAACTATCCATGATATATGATACCTTAAAGCCATTTCAGATGTGGCCAGAAATGGGGGGAGGGGCTGGACAATGGACCAAGGCACTCTTAGCCAATGGGAAGATGTCAGGATTTAAAAATCAACTGTACTATCCCCTTCCCGCTACCTTATCCACTATTACTCCGTACTGATGCGCGTTAAGCTATAGTACACACTCTAGAGCAGAAACAAGCTAACATCAAGCTTGCACAATCTATTTTCTTGTTTCATTAGAATCCCCATGCCTCCATATTGTGTTTTAAATTTATGGAACAAGAGTGCATCTGGGGTTGCAACTGCCTAGAGAAAACTCTTCTGTCCTGTTAACAGAGGCTTAATGGGATGCTATTTACCAAGTCATGTTATTCACCACCATGCCCTGAAAAGCTTCAGCTGCCCATTTTCACACATTAAGCCTCTATTAAAGAGGCAGAACCATTTTCTCCAGGCCAGTTAGTGCATCCTCATGGCCTCTTAAGTGCACCTTCATGGTCTCTTAAGTTCTTAAACAAAAACACATATTCAGGGTTACAGATCAGCTACATCTTAACTGATAAGAAATGGCTTGCAGGATCACATTAAGGCCTATTTAATCCAGCATTCCTTGTAAGAATCCCAGCAACCACCAGGCATTTGATGATTCACCAGAAGACCTCAATTAACCTCCTGCCTATCCTTGCCTAAGAAGAGCAGAATGTTTCTAGTGGCAGACCTTCCAATGAAATACACAGATAAATGCAGTCAAAATCAAGAAGTGATTAGTTTTACCTTACTTACACTTAGGTACCGTGAGTCCAGTTCTACTTTCTGCTCCAGCTGTGTTAATAACTCATTGTGGAAGGACTTTAGCTAAGAATTACACAGGAAAGAAAAGGGCATGATGTTAACTTCTTGGTATATTAAGATTTGCTACCTTCTTATGCTCATGTGGAAGAGGATGCCCAAGGGACCTTGGTTTATTCTGCACACACTCAACCAGTTGTAATGGGGTAGTGGACTACAAAACAGGATGTTCAAGGACAAGTAAAGGTGCTAGGAAGAAGCCAAGTCACAGCCAAGCGGAATAAAACAAGCAATGAACAATTATTAGGCAAAGGTGGGTATCTGTAATCACAAATCAGAGTTTCAGTTCTGGCTTGGAGAGAGCAAGATGCTGCTGTGCTCTACTTACAGAGGTTTTTTAAATTTATTTTATTTATTATCTCTTCTCTCATTTCTGGCTCTTTGCCAGCAGCTTATCTTCCTAGTCTTTTATGTTAACTGGATTTTTATCTACACGTGGACGGGAGAGAAAGACGAAGGGATTTCCTGGGTTGTGTTTTATTTGCACTCTGCAGAGTGTTTTTTTGCTATTTTACCTAAGTATTAAGTATTTATTTTATCCTATAAGTTCCCCATTAGTTCCTGGAGTACAAGAGTTTATAGGAGGTAGCTAGTGTTTAGTGGCTGAGTTACTGTCTTTATAGTTAGTGTTTTATATCATTGGTATTTACACTACTAGGGACTTTATCTCATTATGTAGATAAGGCTAATGCTGAGCTTGTGATTAACTGCTACATCTGCTCAGTGTTATGTCTGAGTGGGGAGGAATGGTTAGCAACTGAATGACTGATTTTGGTAGGAGAATGAAGGGTTTTATTCAGATTGGTTGAGATTGTTTTACCACCTGGTTTCTACTTTTTATATTTTATATAAATTAGTAAGAATGCTAAATAAGCTTGGTGCAGAACTGTGTGACTTGGGAAATCAAGAAGGGAGAATTGTGATGAGGAAGTCATTTATTCCTCATGTCGCTATGTGACTTGTTTTCTGATCCTTTTAAAGGACAGGTTTAATTAATTGCACCATTGTTATATATGTTTTGGTTTTTTATTGCAGTTTTAACCCACGCATTAATAATATATTGAACTGATAGAGACCTTTTACAGTCTTATATTTTATACAATATTTTGATTCTTGATTAAATGTCTTTTAACAGACTCTCAACCAAGAGCAAATTAGATGATTATTTAGCCCATGTTTCTCAATTAATAATGAACAGGGTTGCCCTGACCTGGATAGCCCAGGCAAGCCTGATTTCATCAGATCTTGGAAACTAAGCAGAGCCAACCCTACCAAGGTATTTCGATGGGAGACCTCCAGAGAATACCAGGGCCAGGAGGCCAGAGGCAAGCTATCAAGCCACTTCTCTGAATGTCCTCCATGCCCCAGTAGGAGTTACCAGAGGTTATCATGACTTCCAGGCACAGCCACACCCATAAATACACACAAAAATGCAAAAATACATGATGATGATGATGATGATGATGAATAGGTTACAGAATAAAAAGGGCATATTAGCAACTGATATTGAAGTTATAAAAGATGATTTGTCCACAAATTCTTTACTTGATACTGATATTGACACAGATACTGATACTGTAAATCTGGAAAAGATAATTAGTAGGAACATAGAAAACCTAAAAAGCGTAAAAGATCAATCAGGAGATTTAACACTATTGCCAATCAGACTCTACTAATTGCTGACAACTTAAGTAAGATAAACTGTAAATTGGATTAATTTTCTTCCCAAATAAAATTTTTGATGTATAATAAAGAGTATGGGATTCATAAGGATCACTCAAAGATGAATTTATGAACTGAGGGTGATGAGCTGGTAGACATATGTATGGAACCTCAATTTTCCCTGGATCCATACAGAGTTGTATTAACAATCTCTCCTTTTAATTCTTGAAGGATTTGCTGGTTCCCAAAGTCATTAGCAAAAACTTTTTGAGCTTTTTGCTCATTTTATAACTCAGTTGATTTGAAATTTACTGTTACATTTCCAAATCCTCATGGTTATGATCACTATTTGTTTCAGTTTTATTCACCAAGAATTCCCCACTGGATTATGTCACTATATCCTACTTGAATAGTTATGGAATATTTCCCACTGGATCCTAAAAGCAAACCGAGATTTTGCTTCTATTGCATTCAAAGTAGTCTGCCCAGCATGCAAGCACCTCAGATATAGGACTTACATCAAAGAATGTATCCAGAGAGGGTAAAAGAATGAATTCTCCCCAAATGTAAAGTGGAATACAAGAACAGAGAAACAGATCAATTACTCTTTATATGGAAAGATAAAATAAAGGGTTTTCCTGAAGGTCGTCGGCAAGTAGAACAGAGAACGAACTACTGACATCATTTAGACATCTTACGCAGTCTGAGCTAGAGCATATTATTACATGGCTACGGTGGCTGTGTGACACCCTCAAAAGTAACATTGATTCATCTTTTCTGATGAGAAACAGTGCTACTGGCCACATTGATAACAAGGGCACTGCCAAGGAGGGGTCCTCTTTTCATATTAAAGTTCCACCATGGACAATGCCAGTCGAAGGATTAAATAACGAGCCTTTGATGTCAAGACCAGTAGGTCTTTTGGATTCAGAGGTGCCACCCCAGACATTATATCCCTTACTGACTGACAGGAGAGGGGAAACAAGGTTAGGCACTCAACTGGAACCAAATAAGATGGAGTTTGTGGGTGCAAAAACAAAATCCCCCAGATAATATTTCTGACTTACTCTTGCAGCCAGAAAGATACAATATCATATCTAAAAAAGAAAATTATGTTAAAATATTATCATGGAATGTGGCAGGATGGATTAACAAGAGTGATGAGGACTTCTGAATTTTTTCTTTCAGCCTTTAGTGCCTATTTCAAGCAGACGGTTAGAATTAATAAGACAGGTCATCCATTCGCAGGTTTGGCCACTCTGATTTCTTTATCATTGTAGGTCAGAGTTACTGAAATACCTTCTAAATCTCATTTATTTATGGTTCTCCTTTTGGAGTTTGCTGTACAGAAAATCATTTTAATTAATCTTTATCTCCCCCCATAACAGGGGACAATTTAAACAGGAATTGGCAGGAACTGGACTCATTAATTCGACAACTAGTTTACCAGTAAGATGAAGCATCAATTATGATTGCAGGCAATTATAACGTTCAGATTGGGAGCTCTATCGAAGACTACTTTAGACTAACCATAAAAGATGGGAATCTTTGGAATTTTGGATAATCCTTACATGGTGCAAAACTGTTTAGATGTGATGATTAACAAAGCTGGTCATTATCTGATGGACTTTGTCTTGAAATGGAAGTTAGGAATTGCTAACGGGTGCCTCCTTTTCAAAGAAGGGGTGATTACACCTTTATAAATTCCCAAAGAGCAAGTGTAGTTGATTATTTTATTTTGTCTCCTGATATGTTTTCATTAGTTAAGAGGTTTTTGGTTGATGCCTATCTTATGAGTGATCACTTACTGCTAAATTTAATCCTTCAAATAAAGCACAGTGATAACATGGGTATTAAATTCAATCCCCAGATTGTTATTGTGGATTTTCGGCTATGTTCTCTTAGATGGACAAATGCAATATCAAATAATGTAGCTGAGACATATCTTACTCCAGACTGTGCCTACTTAAAAGAGGGAATCATGTTTTCATCCTGTGTTCATGAGCATACAGAGAAATTAACTGGTTTATTCATGTTATTTCATCCATCCTACAAGTTTTTTGGCACTAGAAAAATTACCCACCAAAAGTGGTTTAATGAAGATTATCATACATTGAGATGTGCAATGCTTTCTAGCAATTTAGGAAGTACAATATTGCACTATTGCACTAGGACTACCTTTTCAGCATAAAATACCAAAATATTTATACACATTGATGGTCCCCAAGTTATGATAAGCCTTTATGATGGCCCGAATTGTTGCCTTATATTCTGAAAGAATTTGCTCATGCCCTGCGGGAAGAATTGAGACCACAGCCCATTGAGAGCTGAAGCTATGAAGAAGTTTCTTTTGCCTTTATTTTCTCTAATTCTGGAGTCTAGTACGACAATCAAATCTAAGATTAGTTGGCTTCTTTCAGATTCTGATTGCAATGTTACCTTCTGTATGGTAAAGTTTTTTGCAACCTTATATTGAGTATCTTTGTTCTGTTGTAGTCCATGTGGCTTTTAACAGTATAATTAAAGTAATCACAAATCAAGCAGAAACACTGTATTTTTACCTAGATAATGTGTGGGAAGTTCTCTCAGTCCTCACAGTGTATGAAACCAACTGGTAAAACAGACAGGAATCTTTAGATAATCTTTTTTGCAATTAAGATACCTAACTATTTCTGTGACATTCCTAAGGCCACTATATGGTTTGTGATTGTGCAGCTGTGTAGGTTAAGCCAGGGCCTTAATTTTTATTTTAGGACTTGATGACTATTTCATAACAGATGTATTTTCCATGTAGATGTATAAATTGGGGCCAGCCTCTGCAAAGGGATGATATGTCAACAGAAAGTAAAGTGCTTACCATCTCTTCTAACTGATTTTGAATCTGCCTGTGGACTTCAGCCATCTGGAAAAGTACATCTCCTGGAAAGAAAGAAAGAAAAAACCAAGACAGAAGTAGAGAGGGAGGAAGACCAAAGGAGAAATTTTAAAGACTGTTTGCATCAGTCCTTTTTCACACACACCCTAAGCTGCAGCCATGGTTAAGGACAAACAATTCAGTTTTGTTGAGTCCTAATGAATAAGGGCTTATGCAGTTACTTATTTAAGAATAACACTGCCTATACAAGACATACATCTGGTGGCTTCAAGCTGTGCTGAATGTCTCCCTAAAGAAGGCATGGACTGTTTCCATGGGAGACACAAACCATTCCTTGATCCCGCCAATGCATGCCTTGATAGGACATAAAGACTCATCTTCCTACTCAGTCAGTGCAATAGAAGAGGCCAAGTATGTCATGCCTTAAGCTCACTAACAGATTTCCAGCACAGATATTAGGACAATTCTCAATTCTCTGCAACATAATTCCCTAGGGCCCTTTATTTAGAGAACCTAAAGCAGGTGACTTCCCTTAAAGGGGACAATGAATACACCATGCTCTCACTTCTTTAGAAAAGAAAATGCACCTGTGCAATCCTTTAAAAGTTACAGTTTCTTAAATGATGGACAACTTGCCACCCCTGCAACTACATATATGATGGAGGCATATTTCCCACCAGCTGTCTATTCAGCTGTGGTGGACTACTTTCAAACAGATCAATATGTGTCGTCCAGACTTTCTGAAGCACATTGACTTTAGTAGTTGCTGCTTGGCAAAAATCCAAAATGCAATAGTGGAGTAATGCTTTTATTATGCTCAACTGAACGAAAAAGTCACAAACTAGCAAGCAAGCTTTTCAAATTCACCAGAACTATTCTTCTCAGGCAAGGTGTTAAGTTAACTATGCAGAGGCAGGCAATGGTAAACTATCTTTGAATATCTCTTGCCTTGAAAACCCTATGGGGTCACCATACATCAGCTGTGACTTGATAGTACTTCACATGTACAACTGTGTTAAACCTTGCCTGGTGCTAAAAAGGGTTCACTATGCAAGAAGTGATACTGGGGTTTTGAGAAAATGGATATTCTCCCTTTGAAAATATAAAAGCCAGTAGTTAGTTGGGTCTTGTGCTAATCAAAAAACATAAATTACTTATAAGTCTGAGGGCAGAAGTAAAGAGAAAGTGCAGTTTTATATTAAGAAAACTGGACATAGATGGTGCTGTTAATCTCCAGTTTTTCTACTCTGATGTAGCAAACCTGGGAAGAAAAATTATTTTCAAATGTGAAATTAGTAACACTTGGGGTGCTCAAGGCAGTATTCTTCTTGCAACTCCATTTCCCTGCCCTGTATGCATGCACGCACACACACATGCAGATACACAGAGCAGTGATTGTAAGCAACCAAGAATAGCAAGAGGTAGAAAAATAAGAGAAAGGAGTAAATAGATGGAATATTTCTTGACCGAAAAATATTCAAGGTTTATTTCTTTAAAAAATGCTAATAACCTTTTATTACATTTGATGCACAGGGATTTCAAACATTTTACTGTGAAAGGCACCGTATTATATGTTTGTTTTGGATACAAGCACTTTCCCACTAAGGTGGTTTTATTGATGTTTGCAGACAGTACATGATGCAATTTTGGTTGTGGAACTATTCTAGTCTCAGAGGCTGAAGCCATTCCAGCTCTGACTGTGCTCTTGTCAGAGCTAATAAAGGTAATCTGGGTCAGACACGGTCACCATTTGGTAGGGGAGGCCCAGGTGATCCAGTAAGAGACAGGTCACTACAGAAGTAATGCCTCAGTACTGTGACAATGCAGTGAAGCTGAAAGTATTAGACTTTGGGGGTGATCTAAGATATCTGCTGTTAAAAAAACCTGAACTTTAAAAAGATTTTTTTGCACTGTCTGCCAAATGTAGAAGTAATTGGCCATAATGTATGATTACAAGAATTAGGTTATTCTGTTGCTACAGTGAAAGCACGCCATCAGATATAAAAACCTTCCACTACTCATTTCTTTACTCCAGGGGATTCTGAGAACCATTCTGTAATGGATGGGCAATATTTGCAGTTTCCTACATCTAGTGAGAACCATGGTTAAGCATGCCAGTTGGCAAGTCCCCAGTTCAAATTTCACCTGCACCACAAATTCATTAAACTGTTGACGAGCTATTGTCTCCTTCCCCCCACTACATACAATACAGGAAGGACAGACTGCCCTCCTATATGGACAGGGAAGTTGTAAGACTAATTGAGAATCTATGTAAGGAGAAAGTTTTTATTTAAACTCCAATATTAATCATCTGTGCAGAGGACCTCAAATAAACCAGAAACTGCAAAACAGGGGGGGAAATCAGCAGCAGCAACAGCTTTACATGTCTCATGACAAGGAATTGGGAAGAAAATAATGCCACACCAGTAAGTAGGAGGGAAAAAATGGAGATAAGGTACAAAGGAGAGCAGTTTATTTGACCTTTTAGATCCCAAAAATTTTGTCCAGGGTGGGAGTTAGGGAAGTTTCTGATTGAGATCCCCTCACAAGGGTCATCACAAAATGCATTGGGATCTAAAAGGCCAAACAATCTACTCTCCCTTGCTCCTTGTTCCCCCCCCCTTTTATTTTTTTTCTCACAAGAAGGAAGCCAGAAACAAGGATGTCTGCACTGAAATCCACCATGCTTTCACCAAATGCCACGCATGTTCACCTTGGATAAGGTAGCTTTATTTGCATAATGCTTACACGCATAGGGTTGCCAGGTCTACTTACCTGGTCAGTGGAGGTAGGTGGGAGGGAGCCTTCTGGGAGTGGGGAGGGTGGGGCAATGTCAATGCATGCAATGTCAGCAGTGTGATGATGTCACACAGAAGTGACGTCATCACGCCAGGCATGTCACACAGCGACACTCTAGCATTTTGGTCAAAACTCTATGGTCACCATAGAGTTTTGTTCAAAAAGAGCACTGTCACGCAACATGCCCGGCATGATGACATCACTCCCACGTGATGTCATCATGCCGATGATGTTGATGTGGGAATGGGCTGTTCGGGGTTGGGCTTCTCCTGCCGGCCAGCTGATTGGGGGAATCCCCGTCCTGACTGAGGATCTGGCAACCCTATGCACACACTATTCTCGTAATATATTCATACAATATTTTAATCCTTTTGCATAAAAGCATCTGCATACTTGGGCTAGGGCTAATTAATGATTAATTATCTAACAACCAAGTAGCACATTACCAAAATCCCAATATAGGTACTTTTTGATATGCTGAAGGTAACTGAGAGTGTAAAAGACCATTGACTGCTGAAAGACAACATCATCTTTAATAATTGCCTGTTCCTTCTACTGTAGTAGTGCTATCAGGCCCATCTATTCCTTGGAGCCTGCACATAGAAATAACAGCTCTTTCTGCCACTGGGAGCCACAGACCTAAAGAGGTGATGTGATTAGAATAGGGCTGGGGAAACCCAGGTTCAAATCCCTACTCTGCAATGAAATTCTCTAAATGACTTTAGGCAAGTCATACTATCAATATAAGCCATCTCATAGGGCCAGCGAGAGGATAAAATGGGGAAGGGAGAACAATGAATGCTGCCTTGAGCTTCCTGGAGAAAGGATAGGATAAAAATGTGCTGGACAGATAAATTCATCGCCACTTCTGGGACATCAAAGCTTGTGGAAAACCTAACTCAAAAGGATGGATATTTCATATTTAAAGCATCTCTCACAAACGCTTGCTGACCCTCGTTCTGAAGATTTCCAGCACTAAGATTCTGCCATCTACGGAACCAGCAGCAGTGCTTTAAGTATTGCTCTCCTTTTTAGAGCACATGTGACATAACAACTCTATAAAAATGGAGATGTGTTATATACTCAGAGGAAGAGCATGAGTTTTGCATTCAGGTGCTTAGACTCAATCACTGAAATGTTCAGCTAGGAGGATCTCAAGCAAAAAGAAACACTGGCTGCGGTCACACGGAGCATTAGCCACACTACTGAGATGGATGATAGGCGGATTTTCAAGGCACGATCACACCGCAACATCTGGGAAGTGTAGAGCTCCCATGGCAAACCCGCCGAAGATGTGGAGTTAAAAACTAGTACCTCCGAGGGGCAAGGGCTGGTGTCTGATCGCGTTTCCGGTGGTAGTCCATGGCATCCGGCGCCCGCCCATGTCCCGTCGCAAACAGGGGTTTTTTCCCAAGTCTCCACAGGATGCGCACAAGCACCCAATAGTGCATGCGCACGAAGAGGAAAGCGAAAGTTCTGCTGCTCCGCAGAATCGCGCATGCCGTTGGTGAGATCGCACCGTGCTGCTTCTTTGCCGTGCTGCAGGATTGTCGTGTGATCACCACCTCCCCCCAAACCACGGGACATCGGCGGGACGTGGGATCCGGCGGCCGCACGTTAGTTTGCTCTGGGGCAAACAGCCACGCTCCCCCCCCCCCCGCATTTTCCGGCCCATGTGACCAGGACCATACTGTACTGCTATTTCTCACTTCAGTAAAGGAAGCAACATTCCCCAAATCACAGGCAGTTTCATGTGTACATATCCCACCAAACTGCAAGATGGCACACACCCGAATCATATTTCTATCCTTCAGAGGTCACACAGCACTATATCCTTACATCTGCAAATCTTGATTCCTCCTGCTATTGAAGTTGCTCAGAAAGTTCAACCACACTGCCCTTTTAAATGAAAAGCTGGACAAAGCAATAACTTTGTGTTTTGCAGTGCCCATAATTCCTGGGCTAATTCTTGAATTCAGTTATAAGGCATAATATAATGGAAATAGAAGGGGTTTCTAGGCATTGAAAGAAGTTGCAAGTCTTCCAGCTCCTCAGTATGGCCCTGAATAAAATCAAAGCCATTCTGTATTCTGCCAGTTACCTGCAATTAAAGTTTCCACAACAAATGGTTATGTGCATGAAACTGAAAGTCTGACCATGAGGCTGAAGCCACAAAAACTACAGGAAATTGCTCTGGTTGAGCTATAGACACTAAATAATGGGATGTGCCCAATTCTTGTAGTCAGAAGTGGTATAATATTACAAATTCAACTTGGATTTCTTCCACAGAGCATGTGTCAATGTGTAATTCCTTTCCTGTTCAAAATGCAGCACTACTCTACCTTCACTGGCAAGCACTTCTCACAATACAGGCAGAATATTTGCCTGAAAAGATTTAAAGCCCCTTAAACCACATAGATTAGACACTTAACATGAAAGGTATATTTTCTGCAGTCATGTTCTGCAGTAATTATCCAGATTCTTCTTTCTACAACCCAGTATACCAACTGATAATTATTCCATAGTTGAACACAGAATGTGATGTAGCAAATTAATCCATAGGCATGAAATCAATGGCTTAGTTTGGATTTGAATTCAAATCAACTCCCATATTATCTAACAGGCTAAAAGGGTTCCAATTTTGTTTTTCTCTAGAGCTTGCAGCCTATGTAAAAATTTAGAATGATTATGAAGCTCTTGTGGCTATCTGTAATTAGAGCATTGTGATTATTGGCCTTTTACAGATCTACCAAAGAGACAATGGTCCCGTTCACACGAGGGGATTTGGGCCGGGAGCGGGACGGTTTGGGGGCGGAGCAAATCTCCGCGATCACACCACAACATCTGGGTAGCGTAGTGCTTCCTTCCCCGAACTGGCCCATCCACGCGATAAACCGCTTCAAGTTGGAACCACCTACCGAGGTGGTTCATCCCAATGGTGCGCCACAAACCGGGAGTCTGATCGCCGGCACATCCTTGCGCCGGCGTGTCCCCGGCTCCTAGGCGAACTGCGCATGCTCCGACATGCGCAGTTCGGCTGGCTCGCCGTCCAATCTGTGTTTTCTCCCCGGCGTCTGATCGTGCCGGGGAGAAAGGTGGCGCGGCCAGGGGATCCGTGGGATCCCGCCGCGCCGTTTCAACTTTGGCGCGGCTTTTAAAAGCCACGCTTTTGGGCGGCTTTTCCCCTGCCGTGTGGCAGGGGCCCATGTATTCCTGCTTCAAAGTGTTCCAAGGTAATCTCAAAAAAGGAACAGTGATCAGGAATGTTCCTGTCTAACCTAAAGCAACTCTATTCTAAATGTTTTTAATCTGGTGGTGGTGGGGGGGTGAAATTATTTATACCTTCTTTTTAAAATTACATATTTGCAGCCCAGAACAAGCATCCTCAAGTCAGGCTACCGAGACGGACAGCAGGGTAGGTGGGAATTGTACTAAGTATACTGAGCTAGACCCATTGCAACTTGGTATACATGGAGCCAGGATGAGAGAGTGGGACTAAACATTACATGTAGTTTTTAAGGACACTTTTTATTTTGCAAAATGGTTGCAATTTAAAAAGGAAGCCCCAGGGGAGGAGTTTAACCCTTTTCTCTCAATAAACATTTTTCCATTAAAAAATCACACACCTCTAGCTGCTTTTACCCTTACTGGGGAGAACTGGTATATATCTACACATTCTCCACAGCAAGACCAAAGTTGTGGAGGAGGGAGCAATTTTCAGTGGGAAGTCAGCCTCTCTCCCCATTACCAGTCTTCTTCTAAATTGAAATCCCAGCAGCTACATCCTATAAACATTTTAAAGTGGCATTAAAATTCACTGCAAAGCTAAAGATAAATGTCTAGTTCTGCCATTAAATGCAATAAAGACATCATTCTCACTATTTTACCACATCAGAATACAAACTTCTAAAAGGAAGTTTTTGGAAACCCTTGAACACGGTTTCCATCAAGTATATATCAAGCCTATATGCCATGTAGCTACTTGGACATAGATCATCCGTTAATAACTGGAACTTTTTAAGGCTCACTGACCAGTAATGCAAGGTTTGGGGGTTTGGGGGTATGTGTGCATGTTTGTAAAGAAAGTAGGAAGCTCTCAACTGTAGCCATTTCCTGAAGATTTTCACTTTTAGTCTGGTAAAAAGATTGGTCAAAATGCCTATAAAATGAATAGTTTCAGCATATATCAGCAAGAGGAAGTGGAAAATCCTGGTCTGTTTTTCTAGTTACTATTATTGCTGAAATGCTCAAAATAATTAGGCTGAACTATGTATGTGTATGTTGAATCATGTTTTCCTCTTGTAGAACTAGGAAGTGTTAAAAAACTTCAGCAAACTATAATAAGACAGACAGAGAAGATCCAAAAAGAGATTTAAACACACACAGATCTATGAAGAAGGTAACATGTGAAAGAATAAAGACTTTTGCAAAATGATTCTGGCTAGCTAAGCACTTGAACTGAAGTACTTTAGGCTATATTTACTGTTTGAATTACACAATATGAATTTCAAGTAGTTAATTTTGTCTACTGTTACTATGACACGTACTATGTGTGATAATGACACACTACAGAAGATACAATATTATTATGAAGTTTAACTTAATATCATGAATTAATGGTTACAGTGTTATGAACAATCTGTTAGGCTGGAGGCAGATTCTAGAATCTTTCCCCACTTCCCCTCACCAAGAGAACTGGAAAGTTTTTGAAAATCCTTTGCCTACAACATTTTCATTGTTGAGAATAGAGAAAACAGAATGCACAACTCCTAGTGCTGTCTCTTCAGAAGCTCCTTCCTCTGAAGTAAAATTTTATTTTTGTAACAACAAACAAAACAACCAACATACACAAACAAACAAAACAAACATAAAATGGGAGAATCTCTCCACCTTTTTGAGTAAACTGTTTTGTTATCCATCTCAATATAAAAATTTATTTCTACACCTTATATTGTTAAACATATTTTTGTACACTTTATCGTATATGTTCTTATTGTACTCTGTTTCGGTTATGTTCATGTTTCATTTGTTATATTCTTCAATCCAATTGTGAAGTCTTGACCATGTTTCTTCAAAGTTTTCTTCTTTATATCTTTTTATTTTTTTGCAATATTTCATGTATTCAAGCCCAATTTTTTTTACTTTTATCACAAGTGAAAGAAGGAAGCAACATTTTTTTGACATTTCCAACAATCAATTGACAGGGTAAAATTTGGATAGCTTATCTGGCGTAATATACCATCTATAAAACATTTTATACATATTTTCTTTATAAGAGATTGCTTTAATAATTTTTATGTTTGTTTTCCGTATTTTGGATTATTGGTCTAAATCATTATTATACCCCAAATTTTGTGCCCATTTAACCACAGAACATTTTACCACTTCATGTGTTTTAATTTCCAACATTATAGCATAGAATTTCTTCATAAGCTTGTCATCTGTATACATCAATATTTTATCTATTTCAATTGGCTTTTCATAAAAATCCATTTGTTTATCTTTAACGTATCTAGATTCTAATTTTGCTCTTTCCCACCAACTCAAATCTATATCTTGTTTTTTAAGGTTCTCTGTTGTCTTTAGTTGATTTTTGTTAAAATTGATTTTCAGTCCAGCCACTCGACCATAGTCTTGCAACGTTTTCAAAAGTTGGCCCACAGAGTCTATTGGGTTTTCTAAACTAAAGACCAAGTCATCTGCAAAACCTTGCAATTTATATTCTTCTCCTCTTATTGTCAAACCTTTAATCTGCGTGTCCTCTCTGATCATATTGTTCAGTGTTTCAAGCACAAAAATAAAAAGTAATGGGAAAGTGGACAATTTTGTCTGGTTCCTTTTTGTATCTCAATATTTTGTGATTAACCAATATTTTGTGATTAACCCATTAACCAATACCTCGGCTAGTTGTTTGGTATAAATTGCTCTAACCATTGTATAGAACTCCTCTCCATATTGCCAAGCTAATAGCTGTTCTAACATAAAGTTCCAACTGACATTATCAAAGGCTTTTTCCGCATCTTAAAAAAACAGCCATCTGTTTCTCTGGGTGGGCTTCAAAATATTCGATTACATTTAATATAGTTCTTACATTGTTTCTGAGTTGCCTTTCTGGTAAGAAGCCTGCTTGATCTTGATGTATTGTTTGCGTCAAAACTCTTTTCAGTCTTGTTGCCAAAATAGAGGCATAAATTTTATAATCCACATTTAATAATGAAATTGGTCTATAGTTTTTAATTTCTCTCTCATCCGTGTTTCCACTATAATGTTTTGTATTACATATTTTAAAGGCATTATTAATTGGTCTTCAAAAATTTGATAGAATTCGGCCAGAAAGCCATCCGGGCCTGGTGCCTTTCTTTTGTTTTTGTATTGCTTCTGTCAATTCAGAAACAGTGACTGGTCATTTAAATTTTTCTTTTGCTCTTCTGTAAATGTTTTAAGGTCCTGTTTTTTCTTCTTCTTTTGTGGCCTCTCTTTTCTGGTATAACTTCTCATAAAAAGTTTCAATAGTCTTTTTCAAATCTCTAGGTATGTTTTTTTCTTCTCCTTTTTCATCTCTCAGTATCTTTATATGTCTTTTTTTCTCTTTCCTTCCATAGTTTATAGGCTACCCATCTAGTTGGTTTATTTTCATTCTCAAAATAGTTTTGTTTTGCACAGGTATTTTTTTTGCTATTTCTTGTGTTAACAAACAGTTCATTTGATGTTGTAACATCTTTATATTAATTCTTGTTTGTTCAGTTGTGGAATCTTGTTTCATCTTGTCTTCTTTTTTTAAGTTGTTCTCCAATCGTATAGTTTTGTTTCCTTTGTTTCCTAATATAAGCATCTTCTCTAATTATCCAACCTCTTGTATAGGCCTTAAATGCATCCCATACAACTCGAATGGAAATGTCTGGTTGGATATTTTGTTTAAAAAACATTTGAAAGAAGCTCCTTCCTGAAATAGTCTGCAGATAGCATCTTCCCCTTTCTCAGGGACCTTGATGTTCCAGGACTGTTCTTCTGATGAACAACTGTCCAAGGTTGGGGCCAAAAGAACAGCTCTTTCAGCAGAGATGTCAAAATACAAAACATGAAGATGGGATGCACTTTACTGCATCCTAATTACATATGTATACCACCATCCCATCAGCCTTTGGCATAGTTTTTCCTCTAGCCTATTAAGCTGGGGAACAACACCACACAGAGAAGGTAGGCAAGCCTACAGGTTTAACTGTGTCATAGGGACAACAATGTTCTCTCTAAGCTGTGTGTGTGAGTGGCCGCTCATTAACACAGGAAGCCTCGCTCAGCAGCAATCTGGAGCTGATGATAGGGTCCCAGCTCAGTTCTCATCCCTCCTGAATTTCCCACTGAAGCAGTGGGGCTGAGGGGTATGCCTGACAGGCTGTTTCCAAATGCTGAAGGGGGTGCCTCCCATGACCCCTTTCCCCCCATGGGCTGAGAACAGGTGTGGGGGAGAAGGGAAGTCACTGTCCCAACTCCGGGATTGGTACAGCAGTGCTCCTTTTTCCCTTCACTCCTCCACTCACTTCCAAGGCTGGGATGTCTTTCCCATCAGAGTGGCATGCACATGACAGCCCAGTTGCTTCCCAATCCATTATCCAAAGCTGTCACAATTAAGTCCAGCTGCGGCCCACAGTTGTATCCCAACCCAGAGCAAAAAAACAAATCCAGGAAAATATTTTGGGAGGCTGAAGCAAGCTAAAACAATAAATAAGACGTGGAGCTCGGCGTCAGGCGTATGCCTCAGCCGCCATCTTGGCTCGACCCCGTTTCCCAATCCATATCCAGCCCTCCTCCTCTCTCCCCTGCCAGCCCCATCCCTTCGTTGGCCGACCACCACTCTGAGTGCCTGATCTCACGGTCACCGTTCAAAAAAAATGTGAAGTCTAGCCCTGACTTGGATAGCCCAGGAAGCTAAGCAGGGTCAACGCTGGCAAGAACACTGGAAGGGCAGCCTCCAAGGAATACCAGGGCTGGGACCAGTGTTCCCTCTAAGCTGAGTTAGTGTGAGCTAGCTCACAGTTTTTTAGCCTCCGGCTCACAAATTTTTGTCTTAGCTCAGGAAGGATGGCTCCAGAGCAAACTAACTCACGCAGTGGCCAAATCGCTCGCTCACAACTTTAATGCCAGGAACTCACAAAGTAGATTTTTTGCTCACAAGACCCCACAGCTTAGAGGGAACATTGGCTGGGACGCAGAGGCAAGTTATAGAAGTAACCATGACTTCCAGGCTTGCAAGCACGCACACACACAAATACTCACATCCCCCCTCAAAACCCCTCCAAAGAAAAATGTGAAGCCAGTTGGGTACAGTGATGGCAGTGCCGGCCACTCGGCTTCACACACACACCCCATTTAGTGGCTTTGCCAGTCCTCACTGAACTCTGGTCGGAGGAGGCAAGAGGGAAGAAACACCACACCTCCTCTTTCCCCGCCTTTGCTGTCATTCCCTCCCTCACACCAGTTGTTTGCAGGCTGGATAAGAGCCCAGGACGGGCTGGTTTCAGCCCGCGGTCCATATGTATGACACCCCTGGACTAGAGGGAAGTAGGGATTTTCAAGATTAGCAACTCATACCACACTGACATCATTTAACATAACAGCCCCACTTTATAGGAGTGTAACGTGTATGCTTAAATGCGAAATTACTAGAACTGCAACATGAACTCCCCTGGATGTAATGACAAAACTCAAATTATTGCTGTTTAATTCCTTTCCTAAGAAACCCCATCTATTAAGATGTTTGAAAACATCAATTGTCTGGACAACTGGTGCTAAATCATTCTATTTCAATCCTGAGAAAGCAAGAGACAGGACTTGAATCCACAGGGAGCAAATGCCATCACAGCTTCCACAGTTCTCATGCTTTGCATTCAGTTAATTGCAAGCATCAACATTTTTTATTTGCCATCACTCAAAGGCCATGAGCAATTTCAGACAGCAGCTACAAAATACTTCATGCAAATAGATTTATCTCCAAAGCACAAAGTGAAAAGGCTGGTGAAATCACTCCTTCACCAAGAAATCCTGAACTTGGAAACAGTGATCAACAGCTATTGTGCAACAGAATCAAAGTGAAAAAAGGAGTGTTTGTTTATTAAATACGTCATATGCATTCACAGCACATCCATGTGCTGTCTGTCCTCCCCACTTGTGGTAGGTGTAGTGCTTAAGAGCAGCGGACTCTAATCTGGAGAACCGGGTTCAATTCCACACTCCTCCCCATGAAGCCAGCTTGCTGAAAAGAGTTAGAACTTAAGGCTGCCAGACAATCTTTGGATCTCCTGGCTATACTACACACAATGCCATATGATAATTAATGACTGTGGTAGGTGAGGGTCATCCTACCCATACAGGTGAGATGGCAACAGAAGTCAAGGCAAATCAAGATTCTGTGTCAGAAAAGGGGTCCTGGTTTATGACTCTTGGTACCAGTGGGTTACATATTACCAGTACACAGCTATTGGAGGGAAAATGTATCTAATTCTATACAGCACCTATGATGGTTTATGAGCAAGAACCATGACAGGTGAAATCAATGCATTATCGCAAAAGACACATACCGAAGAACAGCAAAACCGGGAATGCAGAGAGGCATGAGAAGTAATTATGCATGCACTTTCCAACTTGGAATCTTTTAAGAAACAAAGTGCTAGCAGGGAAACTTAGCACAGTGAGTGTCAGGAACCACTAAATATGCATAGAACGTAAACTGTGCTGTGTCACTCAATGGCAAGAAAAAAGAATGATCTATTGAATGCCTAACAAAAATCAAATGTTATCCTGAGACATTTGATTCAGCCCAAACCCACTGACAGGATTCCAGGCAATGCATGAAGTGTCCCCCCCCCCTGCAAATAAGCGCGTATTGCTGTGTTTAAATAAAGCAGAACTACTCCCCAACCAGAAAGGGAGAGTGCACATTCTCCAAGAAGCTTTTTGTAGTGTGATGTTTATGAAATGAAGCAGTGCCTTGCTGGAGTTTGACACTTTGTTTTAAAAAGCCTTGTAAGTGCTCCCTCTGCTTGAGGGCTTAAGAGGCACAGCTACACCCATATTCTTGATATCCAGCCTCCAAAGAATGAGTAATAAAGTTTAGAAACTTTGGACTTTAAACGAAAAACAGTATGTTTTCGGCAAGATGGATTTTGCTCCCAATATTACACTCTACACTTTTCTTGGTGCCTCCAAAGCATTGTAACTTACCGGGTCCGGCTTACCTAAGGGACTGCCTTTCCCCGCATGTTCCCCCAAGGGCACTACGGTTGGGGAGTCAAAATCTCCTGGACATTCCAGGCCCCAGGAACATCAAATTTGCTGTCACCAGGGCCAGGGCATTTTCAGTGGCGGCTCCTACCTGGTGGAACGAGCTCCCAGAAGAGATCCGGGCCCTGCGGGACCTTGTGCAGTTCCGTAGGGCCTGTAAAATGGAGCTCTTCCACCAGGCTTTTGAGTAGGAGCCGCCACCACCACTATTCCATCACCGCTTCCTCCATCACCGCACTTTTACCACCACTTCAGCGGGTATCATCGGGGGTGGAAGACGTTCCTGGTGGATGACAGTGCTGCTGGGATGTATATTGTTGTTGTTCTGGTATATATAACTCCAGAACCCCATCTTGGAATACATTATCTAAGTTACCTTCAGAGCACCGATATTTTAGTGAATCGTATTATACTGTATTCTTTATACTGTTCTTTATACTGTTTTATTGTTTTAACCTTGGCATTTATGCCTCTTTGTAAGCCGCCCTGAGCCTTTGGGGAGGGCGGGATATAAATCCAAAAATAAATAAATAAATAAATAAATAAATAAATAAATAAAAATCACTACAAATATTCTTGTGAATCAGGAATACCTTGGAGAGGGCCTGAAGATGGAAAAATTGTGGAGCAAACTTGAAAAGTCTCCAACAGGAAAAAAAAAGTGAGAACAAGTTAACTGCAACTTACAAGTGTCACTATTATCAATTAGACCAAGATTTATTTATAAGTTGCATAGACTGCGCGCGCACACACCCACACCCACACCCATGCACGCTACAGCAGAAGTCTCCCTGCTGCCTGTCTATATTTTTTAAAACATGTGTTCATTTAGAAAGACATCCTGTTAAGCAGAGATTCAGCTTGAAATGTTGAAGAGTTACTATTAGACATAACCTCTCTCACTGACATTTTGTATAGATCCAGGTGGGCAGCCCTGTTGGTCTGAAGCAGTAGTACAAAATTAGAGTCCAGTGGCACATTTTGTAGTTGCTTCCACCACCCTCCGTCAGAATTCCAAAGGTGCCCACAAGATTGTCAGCTCCAGGTTGGGAAATACCTGGAGATGTGGGGGCAGTAGCCTGGAGATAAGCTGTAATATGAGGAGAATCTGGAGATTAGCAGCCAATAAACAGCAGGAAACACTGAAGTTCTATGGACTTTTATCTATATAATCAAGTTACAATCAAGTGTTTAAATTTATTGTTATCAATATATCAGAAACATTTTTTGTTCCACAACTTTCTGAGCACAAGAAACCTTCCCTATTTCACTTGTTATGTACACCATCACCTCTCTCTCTCTCTCTCTCACTCAAAAGAGAGGTCAGACTGGACCAAAGACATTAAATAGGTAAAGAATTTCTTTATATGCCCACTGATGCTGTGAGTGGAGCTGACAGGCGCAAGTAAAGAACCAGACAACTACAAGCTATTTGCTTGAGGGAAACAAAATATAAAATTAGCGTAAAATTCTTTCCAAATATATCATCTTCAGTTTTGGTGCTGAAAAGCTCCTATAAGCAAGCAAGGGTTATTTTAGTTCACATTGATTTTAAAGATTTTTAAAATGTATTTAATTTATTTATATCCTGCCTTTCACCCCAATGGGGACCCAAAGCATCTTACATCATTCTACTCTCATCCATTTTATCCTTTCAACAGTTCTGTAAGGTAGGTTAGGTTGGAAGTGTGTGACTGGCCTAACGTCACACAACAAACTTGCATGGCACATTTGAACCTGGATTTCCCAGATCCTAGTCCAACACTTTAATCACTACACCATGGGTAGTTCTTCCATATCCCACAATGAACAAATGAAAGCCTTTGGATCAATTCTCAAGATGTATACAGTCAAAATAAAATCTTCAGGAAAGTAAATAAAGCAGGTGTGTCTCTCAGTGCCATCCGAAGCAGAGTTACATCCTCCTAAGCCCCTTGCAAGCCCACTGACTTTTGTCCTCAACCATTTTAAGAGGTTTGTTTTGGCCTTTAAAAATGAAGAGGAGGTAGAGAATCAGAGGTTTTTATTTCCATCTGATCCCTTGCAAATTACACCTACCTAATCTCCATGGAGAATATCAGCTAGTGTGCTATTTAAGTTTTAAAAATTAGGACAGGCTCCAGAAGTGAATGTATCACTGAATATCTGCAGCTCACATTTTAATCAGCAAATTAAACTACAACTATCCACACACATTAAGAGCAACTTTTCATAGCATGCAAGTCTGCAGGCATATCTGGGCACCCCAAGCTACTCATAATATATTGTATAAAAGATGTAGTCATTGTTAATAGTCTTATAGTTTTACATAAGAAAACTAGACAGTAGAGCACTAATAGTGATAATTCATGGAATCTGAGTACATTCCTCCCTTCCTGTATGCACAAAAAATCGTATGTTTGGACACAAAACATAAAGGAGATTGCAGAAAGTCTTTTAGTTACCATGAAGCAATGGATAGTGCACAGAAACCTTTACTTCCTTGGAGAGATACGGGCAGTTATATTAAGGATAAACAGCAGTTTTCTCAACCATTTCATGGAGGGGGGATCTGTGTAATAACAGCTCCCTTACTAACGATGTTGAACTATACACAAAGCCCATATGCGAGAGGAGAATTAAACCCTTGATGAATGTGAACTAGCCCCTGTAGGATTTTTCTCCCAACTGAAGGATGTTGTTCACAGAGTTGCCCATAAAGAGTGCCTATTAGCCTCCAAGCGGATGAAATCCAGCTCTGTCTCTAGCATAAGAAATAAAAACTTACATTTATCAGATGGCAACAAACCTCAAATAGGGTAACCCACCCAACAACTTTTTAAAAATGGTACCATCTGCTTTGTAAACAATTAATTAACTGTACTGAGAATTTGGCCATATGCATCCTTATTTAGAGTGCTGAAGGGCAGGGAGAGATAGAGGGAAGTTTGACCTAATTTCCAATTCAGTATGTCTCAAAACTAACATGTGACCTTAATTTAGCCCAGAGGTCACCAACCTGGGGGCACTTTTGGAATTCTGAGACAGACTCATGGGAGAAACCACATAATGCCTGCCCCTAGAGGACTATGGATCAGATCCTGCCTGCCTGCCTGGAGAAGACTGAAGACAGTGACTGGTTTGGTTTAACACTGTTTAAAAAGTTTTCTTATTTTACTATTAGTTATTCTTTGGGCTTGGTGGGTGGTAGGTTGTGGGTGAGTGGGGGTCAGACCAAGGCCTCAGGCCTTTTTTTGGGTCCCTTTGATTTTATTCTTAGGTTGTAGTTCCTTCTGGTTTTGTGGCTTAAGGTTTTTGCTTGTTCTTTGAATCTGGTGGTTGTGTGGGGGAAGTGAGGCCAAGGGCACTGGGTTCTGCTACTGGGCCCGATTGCACTTGCAACCCCCTTCCCCCTCATTCAGGTTGTGATTCTGTGCTTGACGTAAGTCCCGTTGAGCTGGCATTTGCTACAATGGTACTGGGTTCTGCTGCTGCGCACTAGTACATTGTACTGGTTTTGCTGTCCTTGCAGAAATGCCCCCCTCAGTTTCTACTTCAGGGATTCTCAGATTTGACCTTAGTCCTGTTGGGTTTTGGCACTGCCACAGTGGCACTGGTTCTGCTGGGCACACTGCACTGGTTCTGTTGCTGGCCTTGCAAAAATGCCCCCCCCCCTTCACGTTCTACTGCAGAGATTCTCTGGGACATTCTGCTGGGCTTATATTGCCTTGCTACTTTTCTCCCATTGGAAACAATGGAGGATGGGGGCACCTTCTTTGGGTGCCCATAGAATTGGACCCCCAGGTCCAATTTCTTTTAAACTTTGTTTTTTGGTGCCTCTACTTCAAAACCCCGCCCCCCCAAACCACTGAATATACCTCAGGAGGTTTGCCACTGACTTCAATGGTCCCAATAGGGTATAATGGACACAAATAAATTTGAGATTCCCAAGTATTTACCGAATCCGAATCCCATACCAATATTGGGATCCAGGAATATTGGGAAATACCGATATTTTTTTGGTCCAAAATACCCAAATCCCCCCCCCCCAAAAAAAATTCTTGCACACCCCTATTTAGTATTATACATTGTTTTTGTAATTGTTATTGTTATATAATAAAAGAAATGTGGACCCCTGTCTTAGCCCATTTCTACTGACAAAACTTGGCTCCACCGGTCGACTAGAGGTTTAGCTCTGTAAACTGGCAATTAAAGCCTATAAACCTATTCTGATGCTTTGATTTGAATATGCCATCCCTCACCTTTTATATAAGGGGTGGGGAGCTGAGGCTTATAAATGTGCAGAAGGAAGCGGTGGCTTTGACGGATCATTCATGTCTTGAGAGCAAATGTGGCATGTTGGTGTGTTTATTACTAGGTGCTAGATACAATTTTGCCAGGAAGTTGCTTGCCTTGATTTGAAAACCAAATGTTTGCAGGACTTATCTTGTTTCATCTATTAGAAGTGTATTTTATCACCCAGAGCATAAAGGACAAATACAAGCAGCACAAAAAATACAATCCCCAAAAGTACAGCAGCAACTAACCTGGCACTCTCATACTTTCCACCTCCCCTCACCTACCCTCCCCCCTTTAGGAGGCTACGGGGAAGCTGCAATTTTTTTTCAAAATTTTTGCCATGTTGGAACAGACTGCTTTTTAATCTATTGATTTGTATGGTGTTTTATTATGGTTTTAATCTAAATTATCTGTTGTTCTTGTCCTATTGTAAACCACCCTGAGCCCTGCCTGCAGGGAAGGGTGGTCTAAAAGTCTAAATTAAAAAATTAAAAAGAATAATAATATTTACAAATATAGTCTAGAGTAAGTGTACATTTACTGTGTGCATCCAAATACACCTTTCTTTGGGAGGCAAACCAAATTATCGATTCTTTACAGAAACCTGCATCAGTACAATTACAGAAGCCCCGAGGATTCTTCCCTTGTCTTGTGCTGAAAATTGGGGAGAAAAAGAGGGAAATTCCTGCTGCACATTTTTTTAGTTCTGCCAAATTTTACCAAACAACTTTCAGTCAAAGGTTAACAAGCCCAGTTCCTAAAATAAAAAGGCAGCTGCTGAACAGATCAAAGATTCCCTGCTTTACATGAAGAACTATCAAGGGAAAGTATATTATGTACATTATTTCTTGCATTTTACCAGCTGAATGTTTTAAGATCTATGCATCAAGGAACAGCACTTTGGTTTCATGTATCTGCTCTTCTGTAAAGAGAGAGATGTCAGAGGAAAACTGCTTGTATCAGCAAGTCTCTAATGCCCAATTACCAAGACAACTTACAGTGGGGAAAGGCAGTGACTGTTTTTAGAGTAGAGAGCTAATTAACAGGTACAGGAGGACATAACTTGAGGTTTGGTGGCAGTCAGCAAGAGACTGCTGTGCCAGAGCAGCAGTTCCCCACTGAGTGGGGGAGAGGGGGAGAGAGAGAGAGAGAGAATGTGTGCATACACACACATACACTTAGAATGGCTGAAAAGATTCTCAGAATCAATCTAGTCCCAGCTTCCTTTACAACTATGTCAGAATCTACCCTCTCAGACAATTCATCACCTTCAAATTAAGCTTGTGACAGAAGGATATATCTTATATTAAAACATCAGACAAAAAAATAACATACTTCTTGTCAACACCATGGTTGTTGGCAACTTTTCCATCACATTTTCCCACCTTTGATTTTTAACTGCCACAACTAACAGAGATTTCGTCTCCATTTATGTGTAAATAAAAAAATCTAGGAGTGAGCAGAATGATGTGGTAATATGAAAGGTTCATCAGTTTCATGTAGTATTAGATTTAGAAGAAAATGTATAACAGTTATAGAAAGAGAAGACACCAAGGAATCTTAGAGTGGGAATACAGGGCAAAGTTACTCCAAAATTCCAACATTCACACATATCTAATGTGCATATAACTTGGGCATACCTTAGAACTAAAGTCAAGAGCTATTCTTACACAGTGCTAACTGTATATGAGTCCCTTACCAAGTATCACAAGAACTATGTTCCTATCCCCCCACCCCAAGCTTCCAATCTGTTCCTGTGTTCCAGGAGGAACCTCTCCAAGGAAAGATCAATTTACTGTATCCAGAAGCACTGTTTTCTGCCTTGTCATAACCTGAATTTATATTTGCTCAGTCAAATTAAGGACAGATGAAGTCACCTATTGTTATGTCTACTTTATCTTTCAGTAGCTTCCAAGATTTGATTAGTGTTCTTCCCCTGCAGCATCTAGCTTGCCTCATGCTTGTGTGCCATCTGGATCATTCTGTTAAACTACTTCAGTCTCAGGTATTGCTGGCATGAAGGTTTCTCTGGCAAGAAGCACCTTATTTGCACTGGCAGATAATGATTAATCTGTAAGAGAAGGATGTTGCATCAAAGTCTGTTGACAGTGATCTTGGCAGGGGGTGGCGAACAGAAGTTTCCTTCCCAGTGGTCCAGGAGTGGGGCAGTCCTGACTCCTGGGATCACAGCTCCTCCTCTCTGAAGGCAGGGCTGGCCGACAAATCTTGATCCCAGAGGGGAGGGGCTTGCCCCCTGGTTTCTCAGTCATATGGTCTGTTTCTATCAACACATGATGGCCCATCAGCACCTGTCCAAATTGAACCAGGGATAGCCTGATGGCTCTGAGTGCAAGAAAATTGATGCTCTTGCTTGACTCTTTTTGTGACCACATTCCTTGGATCATCCTGCCACTGGTATGTGCTCCCCATCTGGAGAGATCCACATCCATTGTCACTAACACTATTAGTGGTTCCCTTAGAGGTTAACCTGTGTGAAACAGATGGTTCACCCACCATCTCAGTTCCTGTTTCACCACCTCTGGAAGCAGTACCTTTCGGGCTCTCTTGTGTAAAAAGTAATAAGAACCATTGAAGTGGGCAAGCATGAAATCTGGCCCATTGCAGGACCTCCTGACATGACACTAGAATGCCCAGCAGTTGCACCAACGTCATCACCTCTACCACTGGTTCTTCCATCACTTGAAATAATAGTTGTAGTACCTTTTTCTGTCTCTCCTGTGACAGAAACATTCTGTCTTGTATTGTGTTGATCTGCACCCCTAGGTGTAATACAGACTGTGTGGGTACCAGAGTACTTTGCTCTAGACTGATGACAAAACCGTGTTCCCGGAGCACCTTCATCGTCTGATCTAAGGACTCCAAGGTTTGTCTGTGTGGTGGGGCTTTCATCAAAATGTCATCCAGATATGGGAACAAGGCAACCCCCTGGACCCTCAGGTATGCCACTATGGAGACTAGGACCTTTGTAAAGACCCTTGGCGAGGATTTCAAGCCAAAAGGAAGGGCCTAATACTGAAAATGGTGTCCATTGTAGGTGCATCTGAGAAACCTGAGATGAGACTGTCTGACTGGAATGTGTAAATAGGCCTCTGACAGATCTACAGAAAACATGAAGTCCCCTTGCTGAATGGCTGACACTATGGATTTTAAAGTTCATCTTGAACTTTTTTGTTATGGTTCGTCCGTTTAGCCATTTCAAATCCAGAATGGCCATGACAACCCCCTTCTTTTTTGGTACAATAAAAAAGACAGAATACACCCCTTTGTCACTTCCTCTAGAGGGACCAGCTCTATGGCCCCAATCTCCAGGAGATGCAGAATTGCCTTGTTTAGAAGCCTGTTTTTTTCCAATGATTTGTTCTTGGTCATTTCTAGGAAGCGATAGGATGGAAAATTCTCGAACTCCAAGGAATATCCCTGGGAAGCTGTGTCCAGCACCCATCTGTCGCTCACAGTTTGATGCCATTTTGTCACAAAATTCTGTAGGCAACCCCTGACCTTGCAATTGCTGGAAACCTTGGCATAGTCAGGCCGAATTACCTTTCTTAGTTCCCTTGGGGTTCTGACCTTGTTTGCTGGAAAAGGGAGTGGGTCTATTTTCCCTGAATTTGGACTGCCATTTTCCCTTGAAGGATATGTAGTAACTTGGTCTGGAATCTCTTTTTAAATCTTGAAAGGACTGAAAACACTTCTTTGGCTTTCCCTCCCTTTTCTTTAAAGGAAGAACCTTTTTCTTATCTTTATCCTTTACAAGCTATCTCTCTAGACCAATGCTCCCTCTCAGCTGTGGAGTCTTGTGAGCAAAAATTCTACTTTGTGAGCTACTGGTATTAAAGTTGGGTGCGAGCAATTTGGCAACTGCATAAATTAGTTTGCTCTGGAGCCCTCCTTCCTGAGCTGAGACAAATATCTGTGAGCCAGAGGCTGAAAAACTGTGAGCTAGCTCACACTAACTCAGCTTAGAGGGAACATTGCTCTAGACCCTCTCCAAAGAGATTAACTCCTGTAAACAGGACTGCTGCCACCTTAGCTCTGGCTGAAGGGTCTACATCCCAGCTCCGCAGCCAGGTGTTCCTCCTTAGCAGAAGATAATTCTGTGGCGTATCCATCTTCCTCCTGTCCACTCAAGAGAGGACTATGTTCTTGGGGACACCTTGGAACTTTCTTACTCTTTTTGCCCCTGGAGGGGAAGGGAAACTGCGGGGTTCTTTAACTCTCTTACATCTTAAATGTTTTCTAGCTCGTGCCCCCCCTGTTCAGGAAAAGAGTCCCTCTGTTGGGATGCATACCATAAACCTCTGAATTCTTTTTTCATTTCAGATTTTATCCAAGAAAGAAGGTTAACTTTTGCCTCTTCCCCCAAGAAAGCAATTGTTTGAGTTTCATGTTGGGATGTCTGAGAAAGGTTAGATGAGCAGGAGTTGGATAGATAAAATACACAGGTCACACTATCCATAGCAGCACTGGAGAGGCTTGATTTCTCTGCCATTTTGTATCACTATGAAAGTGAAACTCCTGAGCAATATGTAAAATGGCCGTCTTTCCCGCCATTTTTTGCCATGCTTAGCAGCAGCCTTTCCCCCCCTCCAGCTGCCACCTCCGTCCATCAGATGTCTCCCCTTCTCCCTGGACCCACCAGCGAAGGGGGGGGGCTCCAGCTGACCTTATATGGGGACTTGTTTAAACAGGGCTCCTGACTACCCTAGGGAGTCATTCCGCCCACCCAGCCAGGTCCCATTCCACTTCTTAGGGTAGAAGAAGAGGCTTTGTCTGCTGAGGCTTCAGCCTCCCTGAGTATCAAATAAAAAGCCTTCCTGGAATGAGCTTGTAATCAAAAAGCCCAAAAGGGAGGGAGGACCGTCTTATGCTCCTTTCCTGAAGGCATCCCTCATCAAAAAGACTCTGTCCTTCACCCCCAAGACGCGGGGTCAGAATTCCAAGCCCCACGGAGGCCAGATGGGACTCCCTTGTCTCTCTGTGGCTCTTTTCCCTGGCTCCGCTGCTTCCTCCTAGTGTCTCTAGGCTGGTAAGGGAGGTGGGCCCTGCTGACCCAAAAGAAGGCTGCCTCTGTGAGGGGCTGGGAGTCATCCATGGTCATTGGGCATTTCCCGGGGCCATCAGATCTGAAAGCAGCATCTCAGTCACACCTCGGCGAAGCCTTGGTTGCCTGCAGGGGTTGAGGACAAGTCCTTCTCCTCCTGGACTGTCTTCTTCTTTCTTCTTACTTCTGAGATTGAGTGTGCTCTGAAGCACCATCAAAGCACGTCCTTCTCAGAAGGCAGGGCCAGTAAGACTGGGAAACCAGGGGATAAGCCCCTCCCCTCTGGGATCAAGATTTGTTGGCCAGCCCTGCCTTCAGAGAGGAGGAACTATGATCCCAGGAGCCAGGACTGCCCCACTCTCAGGACCACTGGAGAACATCATACTCACCAGTTCTCTTCCAGCTAAAATTTCCAGGTTGCAACAACCCACCTGTAACAGCTCTGCAACCTGAAACAGGATGCAGCCAAGACTTCTCCCACCATGCTCCTCCTATAGTCCCATCTGCCACCCTTCCATTCCACCTGCTGAGGTAAGCAATGTTTTGCCTCATGTAGTCAGAAAAGGAGGCTGATGGGCTGGGAGAAGGGACATCAGCATGCATCTTTTATGAAAGAAGACAAAGTAGGATCTCTAGAGTAAGACCCCAGCCTTATGATTCTGCAAACGTTTAAAGGGCCTAAGGACTGGTATTTGTCACTGACACTTTTAAAATAGATTTCCTATATTAGACAGCCTTGATATAACTTTCTGGATACAATTCTCTTATGGACTCTTTATAGTGTTATTTTTATGGCAGTTATCACTATGCCCCAACCCCAATCAGTCTATGCCCCAACCATTGATGCAGAAGAGGCTGAAGTGGACCGGTTCTATGAAGACCTACAACACCTTATAGAACTAACACCAAAAAATGATGTCCTCATCATCATAGGGGACTGGAATGCTAAAGTAGGAAGTCAAAAGGTAACCGGAATAACAGACAAGTTTGGCCTTGGAAAGCAAAATGAAGCAGGGCAAAGGTTAACAGAGTTTTGTCAAGAGAACACACTGGTCATAGCGAACACCCTTTTCCAACAACCTAAGAGGCGACTCTACACATGGACATCACCAGATGGGCAACACCGCAATCAGATTGACTATATAATTTGCAGTCAAAGATGGAGAAGCTCTATCCAGTCAGTAAAAACAAGACCTGGAGCTGACTGTGGTTCAGATCATGAGCTACTCATTGCAAAATTCAGACTTAAATTGAAGAAAATCGGGAAAACCACGACGCCATTCAGGTTTAACCTAGATCGCATCCCTGATGAATATACAGTAGAGATGAAGAATAGATTCAAGGGTCTAGATTTGATAGATAGAGTGCCTGAAGAACTATGGACAGAGGTTCGTGACATCGTACAGGAGGCAGCAATCACCACCATCCCAAAGAAAAAGAAATGCAAGAAAGCAAAGTGGCTTTCTGATGAGGCTTTACAAATAGCAGAGGAAAGAAGGAAAGCGAAAGGCAAAGGCGAAAAGGAAAGATTTACCCAACTGAATGCAGATTTCCAGAGAACAGCAAGGAGAGATAAGGAGGCCTTCCTGAATGAACAGTGCAAAGTAATAGAAGAAAACAATAGAATGGGAAGGACTAGAGATCTCTTCAAGAAAATTGGAGAAATCAAGGGAGCGTTCCATGCAAAGCTGGCCATGATAAAGGACAAAAACGGTAGGGACCTAACAGAAGCAGAAGAGATTAGGAAAAGATGGCAAGAATACACAGAAGAACTATACAAGAAAGACCTCAATGTCCTTGACAAACACGACGGTATAATCACTGACCTTGAGCCAGACATCCTGGAATGTGAAGTTAAATGGGCCTTAGAAAGCATTGCTAACAACAAAGCTAGTGGAGGTGATGGTATTCCAGCTGAACTATTCAAAGTCTTAGAAGATGATGCTGTTAAAGTGCTGCACTCCATTTGCCAGCAAATTTGGAAAACGCAACAGTGGCCACAGGATTGGAAAAGATCAGTATACATTCCAATCCCAAAGAAGGGCAATGCCAAGGAATGTTCAAACTATCGCACAATTGCACTCATATCACACGCTAGCAAGGTCATGCTCAAGATCCTACAAGCTAGGCTTCAACAGTACGTGGATAGAGAACTACCAGAAGTACAAGCTGGGTTTCGAAGAGGTAGAGGAACGAGAGATCATATTGCCAACATTCGCTGGATTATGGAGAAAGCAAGAGAGTACCAGAAAAATATCTACTTCTGCTTCATTGACTATGCTAAAGCCTTTGACTGTGTGGATCACAACAAACTATGGCAGGTCCTTAAAGAGATGGGAGTACCAGACCACCTCACATGTCTCTTGAGAAACCTGTATAAGGGCCAAGAAGCGACAGTTAGAACCGGATACGGAACAACTGATTGGTTCAGCATAGGAAAAGGAGTACGACAAGGATGTATACTGTCACCTTGCTTATTTAATATATATGCAGAGTACATCATGCGAAATGCTGGCCTGGATGAATCACAAGCGGGAATTAAGATTGCTGGGGAAAAGATCAACAACCTCAGATATGCAGATGATACCACTCTAATGGCTGAAAGTGAAAAGGATCTAAAGAGCCTCTTGCTCAGAGTAAAAGAGGAGAGCGCAAAAGTGGGCTTGAAGCTCAACATCAAAAAAACTAAGATCATGGCATCCGGCCCCATCACTCCTTGGCAAATAGAAGGGGAAGTCGTGGAAGTAGTGACAGACTTCACGTTCCTGGGATCCCAGATCACCGCAGACTGTGACTGCAGCCATGAAATTAAAAGACGCCTGCTCCTTGGGAGGAAAGCGATGGCGAACCTAAACAGCATGATAAAAAGTAGAGACATCACCCTGCCAACAAAAGTCCGCATGGTCAAAGCAATGGTATTCCCAGTAGTCATGTATGGCTGCGAGAGTTGGACTATAAGGAAGGCCGAGCGCCGAAGAATAGATTCTTTTGAACTATGGTGCTGGAGAAGACTCTTGAGAGTCCCTTGGACTGCAAAAAGATCAAATCAGTCAATCCTAAAAGAAATCAACCCTGACTGTTCCCTGGAAGGCCAGATAATGAAACTGAAGCTCAAATACTTTGGCCACCAAATGAGAAGGGAGCACTCCCTGGAGAAGACCCTGATGCTGGGAAAGATTGAAGGTCAAAGAAGACGGGGACGGCAAAGGATGAGATGGTTAGACAGTGTCATCGATGCAACGAACATGAAATTGAGCCAGCTTCAGAGGACGGCGGAAGACAGGAGGGCCTGGCGGGAGATGATCCATGGGGTCGCGAAGAGTCGGACTCGACTGTGCGACTGAACAACAACAACAATCACTGCTGAAAAAGGTGCCTCTCCAGATTTAGAAGAGATTTTATTTCATTTATTTTTCTTAAGTGGAATGGGCAGTTAATGAACAGCCAAACTCCCCACTATGCCAAATTCCTGTACCTTTAACATGCAGAAACTGAGCAGGCCAAGATAGCTCTCCTTACTATTGCATTTGCACAGAAGAAAAGGCTTCACCTGTTACATTTTTACACCTATTGATCTAGGACTGGCATTACAAATACAGGCTTGACAACTCTGCAATAACCCAAAGATGAAATACTATTGAGTGTGCTCTCAGTTTTCAAAAATCAGTAAATCAAGTCACCAAGTGGTACAAGCAGCTGCTATGGGAGGCAGGAGGTCAGGGCGAAACCAAGGGCACATGTGGTTCAGATGTTAATTGTTAACCTGAGAAGCTGATGTGGTGAATGATACACAACAGATCACTCTCTCTTTTGTCAGGTACTTACACAGCAACAAGTGCTATGTTAGGAGTGGACTTCATGTGTTCATCACTTAAATTAAATATGAATTTTTCCAAGGAAAAAATTAAGAGCCTACTTGCAACATCAAACTATTTTACATGTATTTATAATGTTCAAATAGAGGCTTTTTTCTTTTAGTTTAACACTGTTATCAAAAAGTACCTTCATTTTGATTTACAGTGAGGTAAGCTCAGCCGCCCTGAGCCTGCTTCGGCAGGGAGGGTGGGGTATAAATTGAACTAATAAATAAATAAATTATTCCGGGACATGTGCAGTCTTGCCCTCCCCTAGCAGAGGATATGAGTATCATTCCCCTTTGGACATGCCCCTGAAGCACAGGGAAAGGAAGTGAATCACTCACACTTCCTCAGGAGTGCTTCTGGAGAATGTTCAACCTAATCACAAAAAAGGGGGGAAGCCAGTCACACACACACACACACACACACACCTCCTGGTGGGGCCTAGAAATCTCCTGGAATTACAACTGATCTTCAGAAGGGTGGACTCGATGGTATCATACTGAAGACCTTCACTGCTCCAAACCTTGCCCTCCCCAGGCTCTACCCCCAAATTTCCGAGAATTTTCCCACCCAAAGCTGGCAATTGTAACTGCAATTCATTTAGATTTACACAATTCTGTACAATAATTTCCTCTAAGGAACTCAGGATGACATAAAGGATGTTGTCACCTCCATTTTATCTTCACAAAAAGCTCTGTGGGATAAGTTAAAGAGAGAGTGCGTGACTGCACCAAGGCCACCCTGGGAGCTTCAAGGCTGATTGGGGAGGACGGATCTGAACCCAGGTCTCCCTGTTCCCAATCCAGTGTTCTAACCACTAAATCAATACTGGCTTTCATTCCTGGAAGAGAATGTATGAAAAAAATTCTCAGGGCTAATCTACACATGATAATGGAGGTGCATTACTGGAACACCATACATGTAATAGGGCCCTACAAGGCCACTGCAGCCCCTCCCCCTTGTACTGGGACTGTGAGGCTGCAGATGGAAGTCTCCCCCTGGATTATTCTCCTAAATCAAAATGCTCCCACAGCTGCTTGAAGACCATCTACCTATATTGTGCAAGTTCTCCATCAGGACTTAAAACATGGGAAGGGGTTAAATGGGGATAGCACAAAGGGAAAGAATTCACAGACCTCCAGTGTCATATATGTTGTTTCGCCCACCACTGGTTATCTTCCAGAAATATTTCCAAGCATTGCCATATATTATCTTCCCATTTGAAACTCTGACGAAACTCTTCTGTTCTTCATTTTGCACCATCATCAAATTTTACACCATCTTCTTCCTACCCTATCTTACAACAGAAGTGGAGAGGAGTAGACAAAGAGAGTCTATCTGTTTTAAGACTCTCATGCCTCTGATTCAAGTTGTCTCTCAAGTATATGAGGAATTTCAGACAGGTGATATATTCCGGAAGAGGAACGGTTCCCAAACGGTTTCTGGTTTGTCATTTCAGACAGAACCGTTTAAGAACTGGTTCCCTTCCGGAATATATTTGTCATTTCATACACAATCGCTTCTGTCTCGTTTAGGAAATGGGGCTGAAGCGTTTTACCTGTCAACCGCTTCCAAGTACTCCTCAGTTTCCTCTCCCAGTTCCGATGCGCTTTTTCCCACCGTTTTTCGCCTGCGTGGGCGATCTCCGGGGCGAAAAATGGCGGGGGGAAAGCGGTGCAGTCTGAAATGGCAAACTGCTTCAGATCCAGCTCTTTACCGGAAGGGGAAAGCCATGTGTGAAATGGCAGCCCTATACCGGTTCACTTCAAGACGGATCATTACCGGCTTGAAACTGGGTGAAACTGGGTAATGTGAAATTCCCCTATTATAAACATGGTTTTTTATTTAATTTTTTAAAATTCAATTATAAAGCAAATAAAATACATTACACTATTACAGGAAATATAGATTGAACAATAATGAAAAAGAACCTATGTTTGGAGGGGATCTCGCTATCCTTATGACATTTCGTTTCCTCCAAATAGGCAGTAAGAGGCATCCACTTGTCCAAAAAGTGAGATTACTTAGAATCTGGATCTGTAGGATTAACCATTAAAGAGATCTTCTCCATAACCATAAGATCCCATGTTTTAACCTTCCACAATGTGAAAGATGGAAGTTCATCCTTCTTTCAGTTTATTGCAATACACAAATGTGCCATCACCAATAAATCTGAAATGAGTGTAAGCTTTGTTATATCAATATCCTTACGAAAAGGTAACTCCAATAACAGCCATTTGGCATCCAGCTCTAACTTTACACAACAGATCTTATGAAGCACCATAAGTACTTTGCTCCAAATCCCTTGAGTAGTTGAGCAGTGCTACCAACAACTACAGAAAGACCCCACCCAGTGTCGGAGAAGGGTATCTCTTCCTAGCCCCACAGCCAGCATCTCTCAAGATGGGACGAAGGTTGGAAGGAGACTGAGCATTCCTGTATCTCCCTCTCTTTCCCATAATTTGCCTTCTCCCAACAACATACTTCCCCTGCCCCATCATCACTAGAATCCCTGACCCAGACATGGCCTCCCCCGTCAGATCCTATTGGCCCAGAATTGGTCCCACTAGGCATCCAGAGGCAATTATGGCGAGTTGCTAACCAATATCTATTAAACCCAGTTGGCTTCTCATATATTAATTCAACCGTTCCTACTCCTCCCTTCCTCAGTTAACAGACAGCCCTAAAATTAATGATCAGTTTGCACAATTGACTTAATTATTAATAAACTCCAATAGGGGACAAATTATTTCCCTCCCTCTAGCTATCCACCCCCACTACACTAAACTTCCAAAGAATTAATAGCAATACAAATCTTATCCAATTAATTCAATAATTCAATAATTCAACCCTCTAATCAATTTAGCGGCAACAGTTTATCTAATAGGGTTGTATAATTCCAATTAAGGGCAGGGCTTAAATATCTATTCAGGTTAAGGACACCTCAGCAATTCAGTCCAGATACAAATGGTGCAAAGGAGCAGTATCACCTGGTGCTAGCAGCAAGATTAAGAAATTGAACACCCCCCTTATCCTCCACTGTATGAAGGGAGGCCCCCAGCAAGGTCTCTAGCTTGATGAACCAGGATGGAGGGAGGAAGTCCAGGAGCAGCCCCGTCCTCCCCACATGGAGTCCAAGTGCCTCCCCAGCCCCTTGGGCTTGCTAGTCCTCGTCTCCAGAAGCAGGGCCGTCCATACAAACAAACCTGGCCCAGAGTCTGTGGGCCAGCTAAAACAAACTGCAGGCATCAAAGCAGGACAGGACAGGACATGTAGGGCACATTGGGGTTCTCCCCCACACACCCCTCCAAAAAGAAAAGACAGTTGGAACTAGAAAAAATGGTGGACCAATGTTCCTCTGTCTTTCCTCCATCTCTTTGTCTCACAGTTCCCTCCACTGGAGCGAAGTTCCTCCGTCTCACCACCTCTCTTCACTGTCTCTCACCTCCAAGCACTGACCACCAAAGGGGGGGGTGCACAAAAGAAGCCATAGCACAAAAGAAGCCATAGCAGCACAGCTTTTCTTTAGACTCCACCAGCACAACCACCTCTAGCTCTCTGCAGGGGGGGAATGGACCCAGGTTGCCACTGCAGAGATGAAAATACTGCAGTTAGGGGCCCAACGATGAAGCACGATGAGGCACGGAGATCCAGTGACAAGATCAAAGCACTACAGCCAAGGTAGGGAGTGTTTCCGCCGCTGCCAAGCAGCTTCATGGGCCAATACTCTGCCTCGCTCTCCCCTTGTCCTCGCACTAATGTCTGTAAGTTCCACCATCCACAGGGCTCCCCCAAACTCCAAAAGACTCCAATAACCCTCAGATCTTTGAGGATGACTATTACACAGTATACTAGCAGGAATATGTAGAATAAATGTAGAATAAATAGATACACGGATGGAGCTCATTCTTATTAATGGTTTTGGATAAAATGGAGCACAGTTTTGAGACAAAGCCTTTATCTGCCAGATCAGGGGCAACTATAAATTTTGCAAATGCAGTATCTGCCCTTCTGTTGATTTTAGTAAAACCTGCAGTACAATAAATATTTCTAAGTTGGAAATAAAAAAAATCAATGAATTTTCAAGACCAGGAAGCTTTTTTCCAGGGCTTCTTTTCCCAAGAAATGACCTTCACATTGTAAATCATAATATCTACAATAACCATGGTGAAGTCATTCAGAGATTATATTTGTTTGTTTTTCTGGTGGAAAACACTCCTGACTAAGAAATGCTGCAGCTACAGATTTCTCCAGGGTGAGTACTTTACGGTATTGATTCCATATTTTAATTTTACACACCAAGTATGGATTTTGGACATCGTCTCTATTATGCATTAATTTAGTTTCCCATATGTATAATTTTGGATTTTTATGATTTAATTCTGAAACTTCTAAGGGGATACATGATTTATTGTCATTTGCATAATAAACTATGGCATGGAGTTGTGCTGCTTTGTAGTAAGTCTTCAAGCAGGGAATATAAGGCCTCCCTCCCTCTGAACATGTTCCTTTTGAATAACCAATATCTAGTGTGTCTGGGAAAATACTAGGAAACTTCTGCCTCCACTTACATAGGAAAGAAGAAGCAGAAGAAAAGTATAGAGAGAAAGGGAATGGAAGATTTGTCTTCACTTACCGTGAAGCTTCCTTCTCAGTGGTCCTGGGAGTGGGGCAGTCCTGACTCCTGGGACTTGAAAAAGCAGGCTGCCTCCGCTGAGGCCAATTTATCAATACGATAGTGTCTTATAAATGAATGAATCGATTTCCAGGTAGCTGCCCTACAAATTGTCTCCAGCAATGAAAACGCCCTGTAGGCTGCCGAAGTAGCTGCCCCCCCTCAGGGAATGTGCCGTGATGCCTACTGGCGGTTCCAACCCCTCGGCTTTGTATACCAGTATAATACATCCCCTCAGCCACCTACTCAGGGTAGATGGTGAAATTCTCTTGCCTAAGGATGACTTCCTAAAGGAAACAAGGCATCAGTGGTCCTCAGGTGTTTGGTCCTGTCCAAATAGAAACTAAGTGCCCTGTGCACATCCAGGCAGTGCCATACTTTCTCCTTCTCATGCTTGGGATTGAGACAGAAAGATGGCAGGACTATATCCTCTGATCTGTGGAAAAGTGAATTCACCTTAGGAATGAATGCTGGGTGAGGTCAAAGCACCATCCTATCGTTATGAAACACACATAATTCCTTATCGATGGATAAAACCCACAACTCTGACACCTGCCTAGCTCACGTAATGCCAACCAGGAAAGCTGTTTTAAAGGAAAGATCTTTCAAGCTACAAGAAGCCATTGGTTCAAAAGGCTCCTTACGTAGGGCTTTCAGGACTAGGTTAAGGTTCCATGTCGGGAAGTGGTGTGTTTGGGGTGGATTTAATAGAGATATCCCCCTTAAAAACCTTTTAATGTGTGGACATTGCACTAAAGACTTCCCTTTCTTAACTCCCATCACTGCTGAAATAGCCACTACCTGTCTTTTCAACATGCTTGTGCTAAGACCTTTCTCTAGGCCTTGCTGCAAAAAGGATAAAATGTCGGTCACTGAGGCTGTCAGGAGGTCTAACTCCCTAGCTATGCACCACAAACAAAAAACTCTCCATGTAGTGTTGTACACCCTATTTGTGGATTCCTTATGGAATGCCACCATGGTTTCCACCACCCCCATTGGGTAGCCCATTGTGATCAAATGTTGCCGCTCAACCTCCAAGCAGTGAGGCTGAGCATCTCTGGACAAGGATGAACCACTGCCCCTTTAGTGAATAGATCTCTCAGTGGGAGACGCCATGGTTCCACTACTGCCAACTTCTGTAAGTCTTGAAACCAGACTCTCCTCGGCCAAAAAGGTGCCACTACTGTGATCTCTGGTCTCTGCTCTACTATCCATTGCAGTACCCTCTGTAGAAGTTGAAAAGGTGGGAAAGCATACAGTAGTGTCTTTGGCCAGTTGCAGTTCAGTGCATCTGTCTCTACTGCCTTTTGACTTCTTGTTCTTGACATGAATTGGACCAGTTGACAGTTGCCTTCTGTGGCGAACATATCTACTTCTGCCTTTCTGAATTAAAGACATATCTGAAGAAAAACTTCCCTGCACAGTCTCCATTTCAACTGGTCTACTGTCTGTCGGCTCAACCAATCTGCTATTGAGTTGTCTCGCCCTGCCAAGTGAACTGCTTTCACCGATAGTAGATGTTCCTCCACCCACTGCATCAGAATCTTCACTTCCTCATGAAGGGATTTGCATCTGGTCCCTCCCTGTCTGACATATGCCTTGGCTGTTGTGTTGTCTGTTTGGATCAGCACATGATGACCTTCCAGCACATCCTGAAACTGAACCAGTGCTAGTCTGATGGCCCTGATTTCGAGGAAATTGATGCTTCTGGCTAACTTTTTCTGAGACCATGTTCCCTGGGCCATCCTGTTTCTAGTATGTGCCCCCCCCATCCAGATAGGCTCGCATCTGTTATCACTACCACTCTCTGTGGTTCCCATAATGATTGACCCCTGAAAAAACATGAGGGGTTCATCCATCAAGTTCGTGTTTCACTGCCTCTGGAAGAATTAGCTTCCGGGGCCTTTTGTGGGCTACAATGTCCTGGAACAGTAATAAAATCCTCTGAAGTGGGCAAGCATGGAACCTGGCCCATTGAAGGACCTCCTGACATGACACTAGCATATCCAATAATCGGGCTAATAACACCACTTCCACTGTTGTCTCTTCCACCACTTGAATTAATAGTCGCAGAATCTTCTGTTGTCTCTCTTGGGATAAAAAACACTCTGTCTTCCCTTGTATCAATCAGTACTCCCAAGTGAAGGAAAGATTGTGTTGGCACTAACGTACCCTTCTCGAGGTTGATTACAAAACTGTGTTCCCTGAGCACATTCATTGTTAGATCTAAAGCTTCCAAGGTTTTATTGTATGACGACACTTTGAGCAAAATGTTATCTAGATACGGGAACAATGCAATTCCCTGAACCCTCAGGTATGCCACTAGAGTGATTAATACTTGGTAAAGACTCTTGGTGAAGGCTTCAAGCCAAAAGGAAGGGCCCAATATTGAAAACAGTTTCTGTTGTATACGAAACTGAGAAACCTGTGATGTGACTGCTGAATTGGAATGTGCAAATAGGCCTCTGACAGATTGATGGAACACACTAAGTCCCCCCATTGGGGGGGGGGACTATGGATTTCAAGGTTTGCATCTTGAACCGTTTGGTTACAATTCGTCTATTCAGCCATTCCAAGTCCAATATGGCTCTGACGTCCCCGTTCTTTTTTGGAACTATGAAGAATGCAGAGTATATTCCCTGTGTCAATTCCTCATGAGGAACTGTCTCTATGGCCCCAATCTCCAGATGTCGAATGACCAACTTTAGGAGCCTATGTTTCTCTGTTGATTGGTTCCTGGGAATTTCTAAGTAATGATTGGGTACAAAGGTTTGGAATTCCAAAGAGTAGCCCTTGGAAACTACGTCCAACACCCGTCTGTCTTTTACAGACTGATGCCATTGTGCTGCAAAATTCTCTAGACGACCCCCAATCTCATTGGTTCTGGGGCTCTAGACATAGTCAATTTGAACTGGGTTTCTTTGCACCCTTGGAATTCTGTCCCTGTTTGTTGGAGAATGAAGAGGGTCTGTTCTCCCTGTATTGGGACTGCCATTTTTCCTTAAAGGATTTGTTGTAGTTTGGTCTGGAGTCTCATCTGGAGTCCCAAAAAGACTGGAACCCCTTCTTGAGTTTTCCTTCCCTCTTCTTTGAAGGAAGGATTTTTTTTCTTATCTTTGTCCTCCACCAGGTATCTTTCCAGGCCTTCCCTGAAGAGGTTGACTCCCTTAAAGGGCACTGCTGCCACCTTGGCTCTGGCTGAGGGGTTCATATCCCAATTCTGGAGTGAGGTATTTTGTCCGGCCGTCACACTGGAGGCCATCACCCTAGGTGATTGCTGGAGGGCATCTAGTGAGGCATCCACTGCAAAGGCCATGACTAGGGTTACTTTTTGAAGCTCATCAAGTCCTTTTGGAATATTGCTGTCTGCTTTGGCCAATTCAGAGGACCATGCGTATGCGGCCCTGGAAAAAAGTGATCCTGTAACTGAAGCACGAAGAGAGCTAGCTGATGCTTCAAAATTCCTACACAGGGCCTGTTCAATGCATTTAATGCTATGGTCTCTTGGAAGGCCATCAGCTTCCATGGGTAGGACCAAACTGGAAGGCAGACAGTTGATTGGCTCATCCACTATTGGCATTTTAATCTTTTTTGAGACCTCTGGAATAAGAGAATAAAACTGTGCAAATACAGGATAGTTAGTTTTGGGTTTGGCTGGGTGTTCCCACTCCGCTTTTGTGATGTTATAAAAGGCAGCTAGCAGAGGCACACACATTGCCTTAGACACTGTCTTGGGAATTTCTGAACCAACTGGAAGGCCTGAATCATTTTCCTCTGTCTCCTTAGGCGTATATGACAAATCCAGTGTCCTCAAGACCTTGGGTTTATTATATATTTTATATTATATATTATATATATATATTTCTTGGGGAAACAATCTGTACTGAGTAGTGGGTACAGTTTCTGCCTTTGGTGTGCTCAAGAGCACTGTCGACACATGTCCTGCTCAGAAGGCAGGGCTGGTAAGACTGGGGATCCAGGGGACAAGCCCCTCCCCTCCAGGTTAAAGTTTGTTGGCCAGCCCTGCCTTCAGAGAGGAGGAGCTGTGATCCCAGGAGTCAGGAATGACTGCCCCACTCCCAGGACCACTGGAGAAACAGATTCATCCACAGGAAGTTCCATCTTTATGACAACTATTAAGAATCCTGATTGTATTTCTGTACCCAAAAAATGAGGCCACAGTTTAAGCCACAAAAATTAGGATGTAAGAAAAGAGTTTGTGCCATATGTTATAATATGTATCATACACAAAATCATCTTTATTAACATAGTTTTTACCATTTTATTTTTACATTTAGCATGATGACATTCAGCACATTTGCTGCTGGTAACTTGGGCTCACTGCAGCATTTGAATAGCAGAGAAATGGTAGGCTGCTGTGTTTAATTTGAAAGTTGTCCCTTTCTCCCTCTCTCATCCCACCCTAAATGCAGTCAACACTGTATTATTCAGACAGTGTCACAGGAAAATAGTCATCTCAGATCCAAACAAATCATTAGGCCCACTCAGGAACACAAATCTAGTAAGAGCCTGCCAATTAAATCTCAGTGTCAGAAACTAGGCTTCTTAAAATCACAGATTTACCCCTTTATTCATGTCTTATGTTCCTACACTTGGCTTCCTTCCCATCTACCCCAAAAAGGGAAGCTTTATCTACCTATCCATTAGTAGGAGTCATGCAGATTCTTAAAGAACTATGTTTCTTTTTATCTTAGAGAAGCATTCTGTTCCATTAATATTTCAGCTTTGTGACTACTGGGCCTTCCTCTACCCCTACCACTATCTAGGGGGTGGAGTAGAAAAGGAAACAGAGGAGGACCTGGTTCATCCTGTTACAACACTGCAACTGTATAGGTGATGATATGCAGTCAGATACTACTGATGATACTTGACTGGATTAAACAATGTATATTTTTGTATCAGGGTCCCACAAATTTAACGCTTCCCAAGGCTCAAGATCAATGAAGGCATTGAGTCTCGCACATACACACACATCTGCATGTCAATGACCATGTTTGCTTCTGATGCAATGGAAGAACTTTTCTGAAAACTGATGGGGGAAGAGAACGTCTGGAAGCATGGTTTCAAAACATTGTGGTTTTTTTGAAGGAGGCAGTACTGCTTGCAAATTCAGATGAATGTTTGTATATGCATACCTGGTAGCATTTAAACACATAGAAGATTAACATAGTACCATAAAATATTTTCTTCTTGCCCAACTTGAATCCACTGGTATCAGATGTTTCTTTATGCACTTTAATACATAACACCTTATGTATTAGTAGTATATGGAACACTGCTTAATGGTTTGTCAGAACTTTGGCACTAACCATGTTCTCCCTCAACAAACATGTATACATTGGGGGTGGGAGCAGCTCCTGTTCTCCAGGAAATGGCCACTGCAAGCTGTATCCATACAAAGTTTGGTTTGCAAAGGTTTTATCACCCAATCCCAATTGTGGGAGGGATCACATATGGAACATAAACTGCTGCTAGAACTTTGACAGGTAGATCAGAGCTTTGAAAATAACTATACAGGCAGAATGAAAGTAACATTCTACCCAGTACTGTCTAAGCACCTCCATCACTGAGATACAGTGCTAACCTAAACAAAGTTATACGGTGGGCTCTTTTTGTAGCAGGAGCTCCTTTGCATATTAGGCAACACACCCCTAATGTAGCCAATCCTCCAGAGCTTACAGTAGCCCCTGTAAGAAGAGCTCTGTAAACTCTTGGAGGATTGGCTACACTAGGGGTGTGTCGCCTAATATGCAAAGGAGTTCCTGCTACAAAAAAAGCCCTGGTACCCTTCTAAATTCACTAATTTTAATAGAAAGGTGTGACTGTTTAGGACTGCACTGACAATATTCAATCTGCAAATCTAGAAACTTTTGTGTAATGACACAGCTCTTTGGTAAGGACCCTTGAAAAAGATGATCAGACATATTTCCTGACCTTTCACTTCCCTTTTGGGAATAATGAATGAATGGTTTAGCAACTTTATGGGAACACAATGGAAGACACTCTAATCATCATCAGCCCACATAAATACATACAGGTCCATAGTCCAGTATACATATATTTACTGCCTTACCCAGACAAATGACCTTTCTACATTCACCATGTTTATCATCATGCCATTTTGGCTGAACACAGATACCCAAGACAAGTACAAATCCAATTAAGAGATTTATTAATCTCCCTGGAGAAGGATTCAAGAGGAGGACTTACAAAAAGGTTTCCAATCTGGGCCAAAGGCAATGACAGATGCACATAATGAGACAATTCAGGGCAATTTGTCTACACTCAGAAGAAACTGCTCACTACACACTATACAACTCTTGTGCAGAACTGTATAAGCCTCCATCCAACTATTACATTACTCTTTATACCAGCAGTTGTTTTTACAAACAAGGTATAACCTATCCCACAGCAGTTACACATCTTCTGCATGCCACGTAGTTCTAGTAATTAGCACGGCTACACCACCAATTGAAAGGGTGAGTTACTTGCAAATTATCCCAGAGTAAAATGAGCATAGTGTTAATGCTCCAAAGGCTGTAGAGCATAAGGAGCATTGCACACAGACATGGAAATTAGAAGAGCCAATACTGTCATATAGGATAATAAAAAGAGCCAAGTTTATTTTACACTGAACAAAGGGGGGATCTGCAGCACCCAAAGGCCAACCCTGTTTGCTCCCAGTCACAGTGGAGGCAGTTGGCAGGATGCATAATAGTCTGGCCATCTCCATTCATGCATCACCAACTTTATGGATAAGGGCACCCTGGCTCTGAGCATTGCACAGCCATGAGTATATGGCTCAGGCTCCTTCTTACCAAGCCTACATAACACTCGAGGTGTACCATGTCCTCGTCCCCTAGCTTCTGGGTCTATAGGTTGAGGATAATGCACCCCTTCAAAGAGTTCCTGACCCAAATCCCTGATGGCCCCAAGCCTCCAAATGACGCCTCAGGGCAGTCATTTAAGATGTACTGCATTCTCACTCAGGCACCAATAGGGAAAAGGAAGAATGGGTGACCAACGTGACCAATAGAAGTGTAAAGGCTGTCTTGCTTTTCCTTCTTACCAGCTGTGGCAAACCACACCCCTCCCCCCTCACATCTTACGAGGGAGGAGTGCTCGAACAGACTTATTTTATACTGAAGATTTGCCACAAACTGATGTCTCCTTAACTCCTTTCCAAGTAAGCATATGAATAGTACTCGAGTCCTTCCAGTTCAAATGCAAGCCACTGTACATAGGAGAATTACCCTCAAGCTATGTTGAAAGGACATTTTTGGGTCTCTCCATTTCTGCAGAAGTTAATGTGGAGGGGAAGAACAAATGAACTCAAAAACTTCCCCAGTATGTTCCTCAGGCACCAAATCTGTAGAGCTGCCAGTGTTTCCCCCCTTTGACAAAGCTTCTTTGCATTTAACAGCTGCACAGCATTCCCATCAGCCTGCTAGAAATGAACTTTACCTGTTGAATTTTTGCCCGCACAACATCTGTCAAAGGTACAGGAGTACAGCCCAAAAAAGCCAAGCTTGATAATCTTACTTATGCTTTACTTTTGAGAAATCTCCTCCAAATACTCCCCCATCCTCCCCAGGAACTTCAGAGGAGAAAATCACAGCAAGGCTTCCCGAATATTCACACCTCAATGCCTTTACAATTGCAGCCTACAACCTGACTGATAAATGCAATACTGAAAACTGCAGATTCAAAACAGTTGCCTAGCTACCTCTGGTCTTCACCTGAGACTAAACGAGATCAAGTACTCCAGAGTTCTGGCCAAAACACATTCAGTACAAACCTTGCAAGCACTCAACCATCCCTACATCATGATCCCTATATACAGGGGTCATTTCGTAGAAAAAGAGGTGCAGGAGCTCATTAGCATAACTCATTGTGGTAAGAAATTTTAGAAATACAGAAGGTTTGTGTTTAAAAATGAACCAAATAGTTTATAAAATCCATGTATTTGTCTCTGTCTTTGCTAGACAATAAATTCTATTGACCAACAGACTAATGAAAAATGAAAACCTAGGCTTCACAAAATGCAGTAATTTCTGCTTGGGGGAAGGAAATGTAATGACAAGATACAACTTTCTTCTTTCTTTCTTTTTTTGAATGAAGGGGTTTTTTTTACATTTCTACCAATGGTCTAACCAAACATACCTTAACCTTATCTCTCTGTAACACATCTCCTTAAAACCATCTAGATATTGAAAGCTGTATATCTGAAAATATTTCCTCCCTCCCTATTACTCACTTAGAGATAAATTTTAATCCAGTTTAAACTGAGTCCTTTGGGCCCCGGTCACACGGGCCAGATATTGCGGGGGGGAGGCGTGGCTAATTGCACCGGAGGAAACAAACGCGCGGCCGCCCAAGCACACGTCCCGGTCGAGGTCCCGTGGTTAGGGGGGAGATGCCGACCAGACGGGTATCCTGCAGTGTGGCACAGAAGCCGAGCTGCGCGATCACACTAGCAATTGCTTTTTGTGCGCATGCACTGTTGGGCGCTGTTGCGCAACCTGCGGAGACGGGCGCCGGATGCCACGTAAGTCCACCGGAAACGCCATCAGACACCCGCCTTTGGCCCGCGGTTTCCAGAAACTAGTACCTCGTAAGTACTAGTTTTTTAATCCGCACCTTCAGCGGGGAACCACGGGTTTGCCACGGGAGCACTGCGCCTCCCAGATGTTGGGGTGTGATCGCGCCCGGAAAATCCGCGGGACTCCCGTGCCTCTCCCGCAGCAACTTTGCCATGTGACCAGGGCCTTCCTCTCTTGTTTTAGCACCACCCAAGCCACATACAGAATCCTATTTTCTGCTTTGGCTGTATTTTTTCCATTTCCCTCATAGTAAAACCATACCAGTTATATCAAATTGCTCACCATAGGTATTGCTTCCAAACTCTCTATAAAATCCACTTGGAAAACAGAAACACAAGAGAGATGTTCTTCAGAGGCTCCATGTAAAAGTTACCTCTTAAGGGGTCACAAAGAAAAATCAGACAGATCACCTGAATTCTTCTCTAGTGAAAAAAAAAATCAATTGGTCCCTGAAGTAACAACCCAAACAAAAACAGGTCACTTGTAGTACACGTCTTCAAAAGGAAGGTTTGCCATTTATTTTGCTTCAGTCTCCCCCCCCCCCTTTCTGTCTAGGTAACAGCAACTGGAAAGATGACAATATATGGTAAGAGAAACTATGGAAGGAAAGAATGTTAAAGCTGCATCCAAGTATGATGACTCAGTTCCCAGAATGGGAAACTGGAAGGCATTAAGTATAAAGTTCAACCCTCATATACAGAACAGGTACGCCCACGAGCACCAAATCAGGCCTTCAGGTACTATAACATTCTATTCTACCTTTTTCCTTCTTAAAGAAACCTAGACTACATAGGATCTGCTGTTCATGACTTTGATTAATGAAAAAGACAGCAGGCTGAACATAACTCTTTGATCATTACAATTATCTGTAAACTGCTGCTCAAATTGTCTTACACATTTAAAGAGTTGAATGTTTTGTAATGAGTTCACAACCTTAAATAACTAAGGACACCTGCACTTGCAGACAAACATGCTCTGTTCCTAACCTTGTTTATTTATAGATCAGTAAAAAGTGCCTTTCCATTATTCCTGATTATGTATTTGTTTCAAGAAAACCTGTGAGAATAGAACCTTCCAAGTTATACAGCCAATGGAAAAATAAACTGTTGTTTCACAACACATCATCATAATCATCATCTGACATTGTGTGTAGCCAGGAGATCCAAAGATACTCTGGCAGCCTTAAGTTCTAGCTGATTACTGCCATGCACCATTAGGTGGCGAGTTAGACTTATTTGGGGGGCTGAGAGAGCTCTGAAAGAGCTGTGACTGACTCACAGGCTGAAGACCACTAAGACAGAGTATCTCAAAACTAGGATCTGAGATAATGGTTTGTTGGATCATTCAACAACAAAGCTATGATTTCACGTGAAGGTATAGCGGTGGGACCAGGCAAAAATGGAAGGGAAGGGGGCAGAGAAATAGAGAAGCTATAGTGTCCAGCCTGTGCTCCACCCCATAGGTAGCAGGCGGTGGGGCAAGGATTAAGAACCCCACTCCGACATTGGTGATGTGCAACGTCAGGTCCATAAATAATAAGTCCTCAGTCCTTCGAGACTTCTTGCTGGAGCAGGATGTGGACCTGGCGTGCGTGACCAAGACCTGGGCACGAGATGGGGAGACAGTTGCGCTCTCCCAGTTGGCGCCCCCTGGGTTCTCGGCCCTTCACCAATCTCAGACAACGGGGTGGGGGAGAGTGGCTCTGTTCATTCGGGAGGCTTACTCCTTCAGGGTGCTCCCGGTGACGAGGCTCACGGGCATGGAATGTGCCAGCTTTGTCTGGGAGGCCAGGGAGAGTTTGGCTGCTTGGCTGGTGTACCAACCGCCCAACACACCGGCCGATAGCCTGCCATCCATGGTGGAGGCCGTGTTGGGCTGGGCATTGGAGCACCCGAGGCTGATAGTCCTGGGTGACTTCAGTGTCCATGCCGACAATGCAGCTTCCTCTCGGGTGATGGACCTGGCATAGTCCATGGCGGCACTAGGACTCTTCCAATATGTAATGGCCCCCCACTTACCGAGCTGGTCACATGCTCAATTTGATCTTTGCAGCGGGGGTTACAGTGGACCAGGATTACTGCTATGGCAGTTCCATGGTCGGACCACCATGCCCTGAGGGCCCAAGTGAATGTGTCTCCCCAACCCTGTTTCGGCGGCAAGCATATTTTAGCCCACCTGCGGAGCCCAATGGACCCTTTGTGGCTTCAGCTGGCTCTTCGGGATCCATTGCCCCCTGGCGGCTCGTTGGATGAATTGGTCGAGGACTGGCACAACCAACTCTCGGCCGCCATCAACAAGATCTCTCCCAGATGCCCTCTGCGCCCTCGCTCTAGGCTGGCTCCTTGGTATACCCAGGAGCTGAGGCTGATGAAGTGCGGGCTCAGACAGCTAGAAAGACAGTGGCGGTGTGCTCACGACGCGGCTACAAGAGCATCCTATAGGACATTTATGAGGTCCTATGAGATGGCAATCAAGGCTACGAAGAGAGAGTTCTATGCAGCCACGATTGCATCTGCAAGCTCACGCCCAGCCCAATTGTATAGAACAATTCGGTCTTTGACAGCTCTGCCAGGGCAGGCAAAATGTTAGGGAATTGGACATAGGCTGTGAGGCTTTTGCGAGCTATTTTGCAGATAAAGTCCTGTCGCTCCGCCACGACCTGCCAGCCACACTTGAGACAGTGAGTGAACTCGAGGCTCCATGGACATCTTCTGGTCCCATTCTGGATTATTTCAATCGACTCAGCCTTGAGGAAGTTGACAGATTGATCTCAACAGTGCACCCAACCACATGCAGCCTTGACCCGTGCCCCTCGTGGCTAATTAAAGCTGGTCATGAGGGGTTTTGAGGAGCCCTCAGGGATATTATCAACAAGTCCCTCTCCGAGGGGCTGTTCCCAGGGGCGCTCAAGGAAGTGATGGTTCGCCCTCTCACGAAAAAACCATCCCTGGATCCGGCCAAATTGGCCAACTATCGTCCGGTCTCCAATTTGCCCTATTTGGCAAATTAATAGAGATGGCGGTGGCAATACAGTTGCAGAGCTTTCTGGATGACACTTCCACGCTTGATCCCTACCAGTCTGGCTTCCGCCCGGGTCATGGGACGGAGACAGCACTGGTCGCCCTCACGGATGACCTCCGGAGGCATCTGGATCGGGGCGGGATGGCAGTGCTGCTGTTGCTAGACCTGTCAGCAGCGTTCGACACGGTCAATCATCAGCTGCTCGCCCACCGCCATGCCGACATGGGGATTCAGGGGCTTGTTTTACAATGGCTTGTGTCCTTTCTCCAGGGTAGGGGACAAAGGGTGGCTCTTGGGGAGCAGCTGTCCCGAAGGCATCCACTAATTTGTGGGGTGCCTCAAGGGGTGGTACTCTCCCCGATGCTATTCAACATCTATATGTGCCCCCTTGCCCAGATTGCCCAGAGGCATGGGCTGGGTTGTCACCAATATGCGGATGACACCCAGCTCTATCTGTTGTTGGGCAGCCAGTCGGGCTCTATCCCGGAAGACCTGGACCGGGCGCTTCAGGACGTGGCGGGATGGCTGAGACTGAGTCGATTGAAACTGAATCCAACAAAGATGGGGGTCCTTTGCCTGAATCGGAGCGGCTCGGGGTTAGGGATCCCATTACCAGCCTTCGGTGGGGCGCCGTTGGTACCAGCGCTGAAGGTCCAGAGTTTGGGAGTGCTCCTGGATGCCACCTTAACAATGTAGGCCCAGTTAGCAGCCACTGCCAAGGCAGCCTTTTACCACCTTCGGCTGATCAGGCAGTTGGTTCCCTTCCTCGAACGAAAAGATCTAGCGTCAGTGATCCACGCTATGGTCACCTCGAGGTTGGACTACTGTAATGCTCTCTACATAGGGTTGCCCTTGGGGCAACTCCAGAAGCTGCAGCTGTTGCAAAATGTGGGAGCACATCCCGCCTGTGCTAAAGTCGCTGCACTGGCTGCCAATAGCATTCCGGATCCACTTCAAGGTGCTGGTTTTGACCTTTAAAGCCCTATATGGTCAGGGACCTGTCTACCTGAGGGACCACCTTTCCCCACATGTCCCCCAGAGAGCACTGCGATCTGGGACACAACACCACCTGACCCTTCCTGGCCCTAAAGATGCCAGGCTGACAACAACTAGGTCCAGGGCATTTTCCTTGGCTGCACCAGTATATTGGAATGAGCTCCCAAGCGAGATCCAGGCCCTGCAAGATCTCCAGCAATTTCGCAGGGCTGTGAAGACGGAGCTTTTCCGCCGGGCGTATCAGTGAGACTGATGTCATGCCAGCTGAGCCTTGCCAACCTGCTAAGGCATGTAAATGGTAGTGATTACACTGTGGTAGAAGTTTAGATATAATATATACTGAGCCATTTTTACTGATATTTATTGTATTTATAGTTAAACCGTTTTATATGAATTGTTCGTGTTATACTGGTTTTATTGATGTTGTAAGCCACCCTGAGCCGCTTAGAATGGAGGGCAGGATAAAAGTCGAACAAACAAACAAACAAACAAACAAATAAATAGCAAAATAATGTAGGCTGGAATACCAGCCTGGCCCCAGTGGCAGGAAAAAGAGAAGTGATAAAACCAACATGAGTTGAGGGAAACCAGGATTTTGCATGATCATCCAAGAATCAAATCCTGAATTTGGAAACTAACCAGAGTTAGAACAACCTTTTTCATATTACATCTGAAGCAAGCCAATGTATCTATTCCAGGAACATCATTTAAGTTGAGACCTTGCTATGTAAGAGGAGTGGAAGAATAAGGGCCAAGCTGCATGTTACACAGGATATCCAACAGGCTGAAAGGTGGTGGCATTCCCTGGAGGAGGAGGTGTTGAACCCTTTTCCCCAAATGATTCCCCAACTGAAATCTAACGGGGTTTGGGGAGATACGCAATATGGATGGACATCTCCAGTAGGGCTAACTGCAGCTTCAGGAAACAGACTGGGGGGGGGGGAGGCTTGAACCTCTTCACTACTGCTGCTGCCTCTAGACAACTCAACCCATTTCTCTGCAGTGGCTCACTTTTATGCTTCTCTGAATTTTGTGTAATTTGGCCCTAACAAAGACTCAAAGGTAAACTGCTTACAGAATGCTAGGTAACAAAATGAATCCCAAATATTTACAGCATCAATTATGGCCCTGCATTGTCCTTCGTGAATTTAACGTCAACAAATTTAATTTACACGCTACAGCACTAGCTTCAAACTTTTCAACTTTCAAACTGACATATCTTCCAGGACTTCCAAGAACATGATTTGAATATCTGATTAGCTATGGGCCTGGAAAGACTTTTCAGTCTTAACAGCCTTCATTTCAGGATGATTTCCTAAATGCTCACCCTGAGAATTTATTGCAGAGAGAAAATTGTATTACTGCACAAAGCATGCAGTATGTGCACATTCACTTCGGATGATGAAGGAGGAGATTTTTTGGAGGAACTAAAAGAAAGAGATGCTAGGCATCATTTGGTTGTGGAACTCAAAGTTGCTCATTCATGCCCTGACCTGGATAGCCCAGGCAAGCCTGATCTCGTCAGATCTCAGAAGCTAAACAGGGTTGACTGTGGTTAGTACTTGGATAGGAGACTTCCTTGGAATACCAAGTCAGGAGGACAGAGGCAGGCTTTCAGCCACCCCTCTGAATATCCTCCAGGCCCCCAGTAGGGGTCAGTCACCAGAGGTCAACGTGATTTCCAAGTGCACGCGCACACACACACAAAAACACACACAGAGAGAGAGAACACCAAAAAAAGAGTTGCCAATTCACCTTCCTACTAAAACTGAAGATCAGAACTTCTATGCAAGTATGAACTTGAATGGACGGAGAACACAACAGTGTTCCACTAAGGTTTCCATGCACTCTAGTGCCTTAGTAAACAAGACTGATACATGCAAGGTCTTACCAGAAAATCCTGGTATTTTCATTTACCTTCAGGCAAGCATGAAGGAAGATGTTTAAGAAACCAATTTAAAAGCTATTTCTTCTTCCAAGCACTATAGTCAAGTAATGTTTATGAACCAGGTTATGGAGGAATTACACAATTACAGTGGTAGTAGAGTGTAACAGAAGTCTTAATCAGCAGCATACTACATTTTGCAAAAAGACCAGATTTAAAATGCAAGACCCTTGATATCCCATAACTAGTACTGTCATGCTCTTTACATTAAGCAGGGGTTGGTTTTTTTTATACTCACTGATCCGAGTCCAGTGAAGCAAGGCTTATTACAAAAATGTAACTCTTTGTTTCAACACACTCAACTACCATGTTGTAGAGAAAAAGAAGACAGTTTATTACTTCTTAAAGTTAGTTCATATTGATTCAACTCAGGCACTGAACCAAGCCATGATTATGGAAACTTTACTATGGTTTCATACAACATCCAGGTTGACAACCCATCATTTGTTATGCCAACAAACCAGAATCCAAAACTGTAGTCTGAACTGCATTTCTAAACCATGATTTCGGCTGTAACCTGATTTGCTGTCTAAATTGATGAGCCATAGTAAAGACAGTTGCTCTGCCCCTGGAGGCCCCTGAACCTTGAGTCAGGAATATAGAGCTGACAGAAAAACAAAAAGAACAAGCATTTCATGGTTTGGGTTGCAAAATATGATTAGAGCAATGGTACAATTGAGCTGCGGTGGCTCAAGTGGTTAAGACGCTGAACTGCAGGCTGTGGAAGGTCAGTAGTTCAGCAGTTCGAGACCCGGGTGCCGCATGATGGAGTGAGCTCCCATCTCTAGTTCCAGCTCCTGCCAACCTAGCAGTTCAAAAGCAAGAAATTGCAAGTAGATAAATAGGTACCACTTCGGTGGGAAGGTAACAGCGTTCCGTGCGCCTTGGTGTTTAGTCATGCTGGCCACATGACCACGGAAACGTCTTCGGACAGCGCTGGCTCTTCGGCTTTGAAACAGAGATGAGCACCACAACCCTAGAGTCGGATTCGACTGGCTTTCGAGCAAGGGAACCTTTACCTTTACCTTTTTACAATGTCTAAAGGCACTATATATCTAAAGGCACTATATACTAGCATGCAGGCTCAGCACCTACTGTGTTATGGGGCTAATTTAACAACACGGGCCATGTTTATGTACATAAATTTATACATGAATATGTTTCCTGTATACAATCCCATCTGTTGCAGGGGGGGGGATGGACTGGAAATGTGCATGCACTCATTTACAAATATGTGCATTTGTTTATGCAAAATGTTCATCCTCCACAGCATATAGTCTGTATAAAGTAGGCCACAGTATTAAGTAGCCGCCAAGATTTTATGTATGCTAGAAATTCATGGAACCCTTTCTAAATAGATTTAGAAGGTGGTTTCTCTGTTGTCAACTAGTATAACCACACATTACACCTATTTTCCGGATGTAATTCAAAATGTTGATCTTAAGCATCCTGTACTCCAGATGCTCAGGACTTTACAGATCAAAGTCACTCTCCCCATATCACCAAACCCCCTTTCAGAATAACAGTCAAAATATTAGTTTCATAAAGCTTTGGATGGGGAAATTTCAGAATTGTCTTTCTATTTGAACTGTTTCCAATAAACAAGAGGATATTTGTACAAACTTTCAGACAGCATGTGTCAGATTCCAGACTGGAGAGCACAGTTCACATATCCAGATATGCTGAATACTCATACCAAAACTGCTTGCATTCTAAGCCCTCACCCAAGTTGTTGCAGCAGAAAAGGATTGTAATGCAATCAAAGAATTTTCTTGAAAGTCCAAGAAGTCATATCAATTGTGCAACACTTAACCAGGTCAAGAATCTTGTTCCTTTGGCAGGCATATTAGCATTTTCCTTGATGGTTGTGGCTTGTTTGAGGGTTCTTTAAAAATTGGTTATCTGAATCGCAGATCTACCACCCATCTGTTCCCTGTTCTAAATTGTCAATATTATATGTACACTGTCGCAAGAGGACACATTACTCCAGGTAAAACCTGAGATGCAGAGTAAGACAATTTTAAAGAACTCATGGATACAGTGCATTTCAGTAATCTTTTTTTTACAACTGTGTAATACCTACAAGACATTCACAGAATATGTATGGGCTTCCAAAAGACAATTACAAGTCACAACCCATTTTCTCCAGCCCTCCCCCAAGCTAGCCATTCCTTAAAGAAGAGCATGTATTCAAACTACCAAAAAAACCCTGCAAACTAGTAGACATCCTTTTAATACTTACGGGGAAAAACTATCCTTCCTGCCCCAGCTCCTCAAAGCTATATTTCCACAAGAGAAACATATTTTAGTCCAAATAACTCAAAAGTTCAAACAGTGCAATCATTCAGTGCTCTTCCACACATACCATGTTTTTACTGCTCAAGATGACTGGAAGCCATTCAAATCAACATGATCATTTATGTGACAACATAAAGCAGCAATGTAAGCTGCTAAACAGGAGGTGGTTACCCACCACTATTCTGTTTGCCCAGTCTCTGAAAACTGCCGTACTATTGGGCTATCCGGCCAGTGCTATCCTGCCATCTAGCCTTTGGCGAGCCAATGTTGTGCAGCAGTGGGTGTGTGCTGGGTGACTTTGCGTCAGTCATATACTCTCAGTCTAACCTACCTCACGGGGTTGTTGTGAAAATAAAACGGAGGGAAGGCGAACGACACTCTGTGTTCACTTTGGGGGGAAAGGTGGGATATAAATAAAGTAAGTAAATAAATAAACTGGATCTATAAAAACAATTGCTTTCATACATTACTTGCAAGAGGAATGAGAAGCACAGAAGCATTTCATTGCACAAAAGCAGGAAGCACAAGCCACTTATGCTTCTTGTGTACCCACAAAAGTATGCAGGCCACAGCCAGAAGGTCATTTTGACACATTACTGCTTGTCTTGGATGAACAGCTGAGAGGCAAATTCATTACTGATGTAAAGTTTAAAATGGCTCAAGCCCTCTAGCAATTATTCTACACAAATCCAATTTCCTCTGAGACAAGCTTCCACATTAAAAAACAAGTTAGTCATATTTACTCATCAGCTTTCTAGAAACCTTGAGACTCAAGTTGCAACTCAAGTCAACGGCTATTGAGGGTCTATCACAGCAATTACTGGCTGCTTTTGCTAGCCTAGCATGATGCAGGTCCTATGGTTTGGGCCGCTTACAATGGGCACATGTGTATTACATTTCACTGTCTGCCAAACAGAGCCATGTAGCTAAGTACTATTAGTGATGTGTGTCCCCCATCTGCGGATACCTAAATCCACATATTAGGGCCACACAACTGTTGCTATGCAGCCACTTCAGATGGCATTATTAAAGACTCTTAAATATGACTGCTTTGCTGAACTGTGAAAAGAGTGTATCAGGGCAATGGACAGAGCTGTGTTCCCAAAAGAAGTGCCCTTATACTGGACTATGGAATGTACTATGGCCAAGGCGAGCCTTGTGCCTAAGAAGCATGCCAAGCCAGATGTGAACCCAGAACTACAGAAGCCTCCTGCTCCTCCTCAGCCATCCCAGTGCCAGGATGCAGACCAGCAGCCCTGACCTCCATGCACACAGAAACAGAGGCAGATCACAGAAGGAAGCCATGCTCTGCAAAAAGGACAAGATGTTCTTGCACAGAAGCCATGAGAAACTCCCTTCTCCATCACGCAAGCATCCCCCCCCCACTTTCATGTGTTAACATCACCAGGAGTAACACACATTCCTCTCCAGCCTAAGACAAAAGGGTGTCCCAAGCAGTGTTCCCTCTAAGCTGAGTTAGTGTGAGCTAGCTCACAGTTTTTTAGCCTCTAGCTCACAGATTTTTGTCTTCGCTCAGGAAGGATGGCTCCAGAGCAAACTAATTTATGCAGTAGCCAAATCGCTTGCTCACAACTTTAATGCTAGTAGCTCACAAACTATAATTTTTGCTCACAAGACTCCACAGCTTAGAGGGAACATTGGTCCCAAGCTACAGACAATAGCCAGCAATCAAGCCTTCCTGCCACCCATCAAGATAACATCTGGCTGTTAATCTGAGGCACCAGCCCTGCAACGTGACTGGTTCTTCTACTTCTCTCCTTTGTCTTGCCCCCCTTCCCCCAGAGGTGTCACTCCCTGCCAAACATTAAGTTTACAATTACCCAACTATTAATCCCTTCATACCCCATTCAGAGTTTTTGGTAATATCTCCTGTGGACCAGGTGACCAAATAAGCCCCTGCCTCAGGTCACATTTTCAGGAGCTGTTCCAGGCTCAGCTGCAGCAGTGGTATGCACTGGGAGCCACTCCAGGCTAGAGCAGCTCCCAGACACTGCCGCTGCCACAGGTGAGCTCTGAGGTGAGTGGCTGGGCCTGGATGCTCCAGCTCAGCAATAGGGAAGTCAGATTCTCCTCCAGCGAGTTTCGAGGGGGCCCTCTTGTACTACGTATTTTCTCAGCAAACATCCCCAGTGTGTGCGTACAGCACTTTAAAATCACATTTCCACCCAACTTAGGTCCCCCAAAGTAGCAAACAATAAAAACACTAAAAGACAATTTAACACACACACATATACACTTATATGTTTCATTTTCCTACCACATACACTGCCTCTGAACTATATTACAACACTAGCCAAGGCCAGGTTTCAGAAGCCATTTGATGAGCATCTCAGGCACTCTTCCCACTCCAAAGTCTTGCTATCAAACATCCAAAAAGGGATGGAGGTATAAAGTGGGAATGGGGGACACAGAGTTTCTAGAATTTACTCAGAAGCTGTGTAGTCCAAGGGAAGTGATAGGTAAGCAAGTACCTGTGTTCTTTCACAGGGAAAAAACCATAGCGGCCGATGGTTTTATTTTCTGAGGAAGCAGAGCTTAAAGATATTCTATAGTGTAATGAAATTAAGACTGGATGTTTTACTAGACCAGATTTAACATTGCTCACTAGGGCAAGTTGTTACATTTTTAACTGATTCTTTATTGTTTTAATTGTTTCTGCATTTGTCTTTAACTTTTATAAGCCAACCTGGGACGAATATTTTTGGAATTTGGGAGTTTTAACAAATAAAATGTCAGCACACAATATCAATGCCCACAGAGACTTTTAGTAGACTTCACGCTATAACTTTTAATCATGGCTGAGAAAAGAACTGACATATCTATAGTAAGGGATAGTGAACATATATACTAGGCAAGTTTAGAATTCCACTCTCTCTGTATGAATGTTTATCTTCCTCTGGGAAGCTGTGTTTGACATCACACACCCCTTTTGGCAGTCACCACCTTAGCATTCAGACCTTGGCTTATGTTTGTTTACGTATCATGAGTCAAACCCAACATTTTCCAGCTTTCAGTGAGAGGGGGGAAGGTAATATCCTTTGAAGGTGCCCTCTTTCCTTCCCCCACGCGCACTGAGGGGAGGCACTGGAAGAGCTGACACTGCCTGCATGCAGCAGCATTGACGGACTTTCTGGAGGCACTCGCCACCATCCTTCCATGGCTCCTTGAGGCCCGAGACAAGGACAGCTCCACGCTTGCTCTCTGTCAGCTCTCTTCTCCCCAGAAGAACAGAGAGACAGGAATTGACCACTCGCTGGCCTACCTTCTCTGGGCTCTGCTCCGGGCATTGGCTAGGGGGCCTACCAGTCAATGGATGATCCTCTGGCTGAGGCCCATCTCTGTCCTCAGGCAGGGACAGGCAAGAGCAGGATAGAGCAGGATGCAGAGAGCGAGCGAGGAGCCGTCCTCATCTCGGGCAGCAAGGAGCCACAGAAGGAGGGCAGCGAGTGCCTCCTGAAAGTCCCTCAATGCCGCTGCAGGCAGGCAGTGTCAGCCCCCCCAGTGCCTCACCTCAGCGTGCGTGGGGCGCAGGGAGGCGTAAGGAAAGAGCGCACCTACAAAGGATATTGCCCTCCCCCTCCCCCTCCCCCATGAAGGGAACTGCTTGCTGTCTTCTCCTCTAGGAAGGAGAGTCCTGCCTCTTTTGAAGAGCGGCTCCAGCAGCTACGCTGCAAATTTGTTGCCTCTACCTCAACCCCACCCCCGACCACTGAATATACCGAGGATAGATTTGCCATTGACTTTAATGGACCCGAAAAAAAATTGGGTTTCCCAAATATTTACCAACTTTGAATACCATACCAGTATTGGTATTCAGGAATATCGGGAAATACCAATTTTTTTGGGTCCAATACACCTGAATCCAAAAAAACCTCTTGCACACCCCTAGCGGGAAGCATGAAATGACAATCCGCTGCCTGAATGATAACAGACCATATATTAAGAATAACAAAATTAACTTCACATATACACTGTGTGTGGATACAGACAGATTTCAGTGTTATAAGCATCCCACATTGGTGGTCAGTCAATGAATCAACTCAGGGGCACAGCTCAGAGTTAATAATAAATATATATAGAACTCGTTTTCCAAATTAACTAAAATCAGAGTATTGATTTTCAGACACTACAAAGTGTTCAATATTTGTTCCTTTGTCTTATGGCGGCCAACTGGCATTACCCCACATATTTCTAATGAGTAAAATCCACCATAAGGAGAGTAGAGGGGACAGAAGACAAATCAGCAGGTCCTTTTGTTGAGATTAGTCAGCCAAACCCCAAAAGAACTGAATTCCAAGAAGCCAACTTTATGGAAGCTGATTCACTTGGTGATCTTAAAACTCAGACAACCTCTCAAATAAGGGGATTCCATCTATTGTAGAAATACAACTTTTTAGTTGTGGGATCCCTGTTTCCTGTGAACTTGCTACTTTGAACTGTACATTGACAGCAATAAGTTCTATGACTTACCCAGTTCCTTAGATCCTTGGCTTTCACTGGCCAATTCCCCCATTTTAACCAGAGCATCAAAGTACCCTTTTGCTGCATAGGTCACACCTAGAAAATGAAAAACACATGGTCATGTAAATTTTCACTCCTTCAAGAGCTCCTCAACAGAAATATTTCCTTTACTTTGCTTATTAGTCACAACACTACATGGTGCCAGAAACCTGGCAACCATGATGTAACTTGCTGGTAGGCCCTATTGTAGCACCTGGGACTTGTGTCATTGCTGAAAAGCTGAGGTTGTTTTCAAATTCCATCTAAAATGGAATTTGTTTTCTTTTTCAGGCAAAGCCATAGGGGGGGTAGTTGTTTTATTATTTTTTGGGTTTTCTTGGTTTTTTGTTTTGTTTTACTCTTGCAGTCTCCTAAGCAGGTTCCTGGAGAGACAGCATATACATTTTCTTTTTTAGAAATAATGCAATAATTAGGAAAACACTAGACCCTTGATTGTGCCACTTAAATTCTGCTAGTCCTATTTATGCTATTTTACTTGCTATGTTTGAGGTTAGCATCATGAGCCTGTATAACATTCAACACAGTGCCAGCATTGGGCTGAGGATCCCAGTGATTGGGGGTAGAGGGAGGTACGGCGGTGGGAGAAGGTATTGGAATGGAAGGAGATGGAGATATGGTCATGCTTGGTCTCCTTCCAACCTCTGTCCCAACCCAAGATACGTCACTGAGAGGGCTAGGAAAACACACACCCCTTTGACCCTGATGTTGTGTAATGCCAAGTCCTCAGGAAAGCTCCTCCATTAGCATGTTCACAGCCTGGGGAACTTTTACAAGATAATGACTCAGCCCTACCCCACCTTCCTGAGTAGATATAAATTACCTGCCTACCATTTATCTTCTCACCTTGACACAGAGAGTAATCCATCTTTCTGTGTTATACCTCTGAGGATGCCAGTCACAGCTACTGGTGAAACGTCAGGTCCTACAATGCCAAGACCACGGCCATACAACCCAGAAAATCTACAATAGCTAATGAACTCCGGCCATGAAAGCCTTCGACAACATAATGCCAGGTCCATCAATAATAAGACCATGACACTGCAAAATTATATTGCAGTGCAAGATGTGGACCTGGCATGTGTGATTGAGACCTGGTCGAGGGAGGGCGAAACAGTCGCCTTAAAAGAGCTGACCCCACTAGGTTTTTTGGTCCTCCATCAATCTGAAACTGAGGGCAGGGGGGAAGAGCAGTGATACACATCCAAGAGGGTTTTTCCTTCAGGTCACTCCCCATCCCAAAAATCACAGGTATTGACTGTGTACGCCTAGTCTGGGATTCTGAGGAGAGTTTGTCGTCTCTGGTGTGCTGTTCGCCTAGCACCCCAGTGGACAGCCTACTGAGCCTGCTAGAGGTGGTAGTGGAGTGGGTCTTGGAGTTCCCAAGACTGATAGTTCTTGGGGATTTCAACGTCCATGCTGATGCTGCTTCCTCTTTGCAAGCATCAGACCTAGTGTCTTCCACAGCAGTACTGGGACTCTCTAAGATTGTACCAGGCCCCACACACCAAGCAGGCCACACGCTGGATTTGATCTTTGGCATGGGGATGGATATGGATCTGATGGATAAAGCTGAAGTGTCATGGTCAGATCACTTTGTCCTGAAGGCCCAGTGACTCAGCCCTCTTCTGTCTAGGCAACAAGTGGATTTATGTTAGCCTGCAGAGACTAATGGACCCAATTGGGTTCCAGAATGCTCTGTGGAATCCGATGCCCCCCAGTAATTCATTAGATGTGCTAATAGAGGACTGGAATTCCCACCTCTCTGAAGCCATCGATAAAATCCCCCACCCCGACGTCCTCTTTGCTCCCAACCTAAATTATCCCCCTGGTATACTATGGAACTCAGAGGGATGCAACTGGAACTCAGGCGACTAGAGCGTGTTTGGCAGCAAACTCGCAACAAAGCTGCAAGAACATCTTATAGGACGTTTATGAAATCTTATGAGGTGGCAGTGAAGGCTGCATCCTGGCTCTGCTGAGGCTGACTATTCCTCAGATAAGGAAGAGGCATGGAGCAACCCAGCCTCCTCTGGAGTCAGCCCAGGAGAGGAACCTTTACCAACACCTGAGGGAGAAGAGGCCACAGCAGCTGCACAGGAGGGGCAGCAAGGCGATGAGACTGAGGTGCAGCCAGAGGGACAGACTGGCCCAGTACCCCCAGTTGGAGACACCCCGAGGCCAGAATCCCTACCTAGCTCACCTGATTATCCCAGACGCAGGGCACGCCAGCGTCTGAATGTGCAAGAGAGAAGGAAGAGTGTCAGACTGCAGTTGTTGCAAAGGCAACATGAGGAGCTGTGAGTTTTTGCAGATTGACTCCCTGGGAAGGGAGGACCTGGTCATAAACATCCCCGCTCACCTGCTTCAGTGCGGAAGCAACCATGCGTGCTCGGATCTGACAACCTCCGCTCCTCGCTCCTAACTCCTGTAAACTCTGACTGATTTCCTGGCTTTCTGACCTTCGGCTCTGTTTCTCAGCTTGCTTTTGGACTGCGTATCCAGCTTCCAGTGAAGGGTATCCGTGGCAACTGACTGGACTCAGCACAACATTTCTCTTAGACCCATGCCCCCCATAGATGATGAAAACTGGTGGTAAGGGAATACAGGGGCCCCCTGGCAATGCTCCCTCTAAGCTGTGGAGTCTTGTGAGCAAAAATTCTACTTTGTGAGCTACTGGCAGTAAAGTTGAGAGTGAGTGATTTGGCTGCTGCATAAATTAGTTTGCTCTGGAGCCATTGTTCCTGAGTTAAGACAAAAATGTGTGAGCTGGAGGCTAAAAAACTGTGAGCTAGCTCACACTAACTCAGCTTAGAGGGAAAACTGGCCCCTGGTAGACATTATCAATCTGTCCCTGGATTCAGGGGTCTAGCCAGAGGGACCGAAAGAGGCTGTGGTTGTACAGCTCTTAAAGAAACCAACCTTGGATCCTATGGATCCCTCCAATTAACACCAAGTCTTGAACCTTTCATTTCTGGGTAAGGTAATTGAGAGAGCGGTGACAGAACAGCTCCAGAAATTCCTGGATGACACATCGGCACTGGACCTATTCCAGTTTTGCTTCTGCCCTGGCAATGGGACGGAGACAGCATTGGTCACCCTCACAAATGATCTCCGCAAACAGCTGGATCAAGGCGGGTCGATGCTGTTGTTATTGCTTGATCTCACAGCAGCGTTCAGCACGGTCAATCATGCCTTGCCGACGTAGAAGTTTGTGGGGTAGCCTTGAAGTGGCTTACCTCATTTTTCCGAAGTCAAGGACAGAGGGTGGCATTGGGAGAGAGGATGTCAACTAGGCACCCATAAATATATGGGGTTCCTCAGGGGGCAATTCTCTCTCTGATGTTGTTTAACATTTATATGTGCCCCCTCACCCAACTGGTACAGAGTTTCGGGCTGGGATGTCACTAGTACGCTGCTGACACTCAACTATATCTGTTGATGGGTGGGTGGGGCTGGATACCACCCAAGCAAACCTGGCTTAGGGGCTAGAGGCTGTTGTGGGATGGTTGAAACAGAGCCAGATAAGACTGAATCCTGTTAAGACGGAAGTATTGTGGCTGGGTAGGGGGGACTCAGGTTTGGAGTGCCAACTCCCGGCTCTCAATGATGTGCCCTTAATACCAGATCAGACAATTGACCCCCTACCTGTCCTGCCCTGACCTAGCTACAATAATCCATGCAACAGTCACTTCCAGATTGGATTTCTATAACTCACTCTATGTATGGCTACCCTAGAGAATGACCCGGAAATTCCAGCTGGTCCACAATGCTGTGGCACGTGTCCTTACGGGGACCCCGTGTATGGCACATATCCAACCTGCGCTGCATGAGCTACACTGGCTCCAGGTGAAGTACCAGATCAGGTTCAAGGTTCTGGTACTAACCTTCAAGGCCCTTAATGGTTCAGGACCCATGTATCTTTGGGACCACGTCTCCTGGTATATCCCCCCAAAAGCATTGCACTAGGCAGAAAAGAACCTACTGGTGGTCCCTGGCCCGAGATACATTCGGCTGTCCTTGACCAGAACCAGGGTGTTTTCTGTCCTGGCCCCAACCTGGTGGAACTCTGTGCCAAAAAACATCCGTGCCCTGCAAGACTTAATGCAGTTCCGCAGGGCATGCAAGACAGTGATGTTCTGCTAGACATTCAGTTGAGGACAGTGACGGTTTCCATCTGACTGGCACTTCTGTTTTTCCTCCCCCCCCGCAAGGCAGAGGCTTATTGGTAGTTTTAAAGCCATCTTATTAAGTTAATAGTTTAGCCACTGTATTTATTTTAGTTGTGATTTTAGTATGTGAATGTTTTCACTGATGTACGCACCACCCTGAGCCCTGTTCCACAGGGAAAGGCGGTTTAAAAATCTAATTTAATAAATAATAAATAAATAAATAAATATAGGAAACATGGCAGCACAAACTGAATCAACTGGACTGAGTGACTAGGCAGATTAGGTTATTCAGATTTAAGACATTCATTTACCTCCAAACAGAACCTGGATTTTTCATTTGGGAGGAGACCCACAGAAGTACACACATTCCTGATAATACTAGTTTGTCAAGGTGCCAGTAAACATTACTAAGTAGCCAGTTATCACTGACTTTCATTGTGGCTCATACTTCTAGCTGGTTTACTGACATTCCAACTGTGCACACACACAACCACTTTAGACTGATAACCAAGAGGTTCCTCTTTATCAAAAGTACATGCTGCACAGATTTGACAACACAACATGCTACATGTTCTATTTTCTAGCAAGTGCCACTGATAAAAATGCAAGCATTTTTGGAACCCTTTATAAAGGTTCCAAATCAAAAGATAAGAATCTGACAGTGCAGTCTTATGCAGAGTAAAGACCACTGGTTTCAAATAGTTTAGACTGGAATAACTCTGCATAAGATTGCACTGGTGTAAGGCTGAACCTTCATGCAGGAGATGTGCATCTGGCACAGCTTGAAGAAGATGGAACTAACATCTGGACTACAAAGTGTCAATTGTCAGTGTGGCAGAATGTGCCTGCTCTGGCCTGCAGGTTCTGTTCTGCCTTGCCTTCCTAGGAGTTCTTAACTCCTTGGAGGGGCTTTTAACTTGTCTCTAGGGTAGCCCACCCACCACCACCTTATCGTTGTAGGGATTTCCCACTGGGAGGATCAGGACTCCAGCTTCCCTTCCAAGCTCTGAGGCCTTGCCTCTGTGTCTTCCGCTGCCAGTGCCTGGTCTCCACAGGGACAGATTACTGCTTTACGTGCCCCTGGAGGAATGGCTGCTTGCCAACTGCCTGCCTTCCCCCTCCTGGTGCTCCTTTAAAATAGCATGTCCGAGATGGTGGAGGTCTTTGTGGTACAGTTAAGCCAGCATCAAAAGTTATGAAGTATTTATTAAACAGAAAATGTTTACAAGCATACTTTTATCACAGCACCAGATTGAGCAAAGAAACCAAAAGAAATCGGTAAAAACGCAAATCCTCTGTCCCTCTCACTATACATGCCCTATCTGATGTTAAAATAGGACAGGCTCATTAAGCTTAGGAAGTTACAAATCCCTACAAAGTTTACTTTACCTTAAAGATCCCTCCTTCAGTAGGTGAGCCCATGGTCAATGGCTGCCGTCCCAGATGAGTGGTTTGTGTGCGTGCTCTCATGTCCTCATCATCCCAGGAAAAGAGACCACCCTCCTCTTGCACAGAGATTTTATCATCTCTGGTACTCCACCTTCTTGACCCCAGTCAGCCCAGTTCAAAGAAGCCTTTCCTGTCTTCTCTAAAAAGTTCCTCAAGCCTCTCTAGAATTTGACACCTCCCAACTCTCTGTTACCTGCCTGAAGAAGGGAGGGGAGCAGGGGGAAGCTTGACCACCCCATTGTCTCTAGCTAGATCCATTAGCACAAGTAAGCTGGAAAGCCACTGCACCGACCCCCCCCCAGCCTGTTCCCAGCCTGGGGGGACTGTAAAAAGGCAAAGTGGAGGCTGTGCTCCTTGCCAGCCTCCCAGGAGAAAATACACTTCTTCACAGTCAGTGATAACTACTGGAGCTATCCAAGATGCTGCAAGGACACGATTCTTCACACCAGATATATGTGTAAAAATTTATAGCTCTGCAAAATGAATGTTGAATTTGCACTCTGAACCCTCAGAGGCTGAACTAGAACTCAAGAGGTTACAGAAGATGTATTTTCCTCCAGTAACTTCCAATGTGCAAAGGTAGCACGATTTCACTTTATATGTTGACAGAGCTGGCTAGAGAACAACTGACCTGCTTCTGGGGCCTGGGGGGAAACAGCATGTATTCAGCAGAAGCCAAAAGAACCTTCTAGGGTTCTTTTCCTAATTACCAGGCAATTTCCCACTAGGTACCATGGGAATGGTCTCACAGAATATATAGGAAAATTTCTGCCCTCTGAGACAGATACAGACAGGCTTACACACCCATACATAAACAGAGAGATCAGAGCACATGGGCAGAATGGAGAAGGCCAACAAGATGGCGGCATAAGGTAAAAATATAAACAGAGCCTGAACAGGAAACCCGGAAAGTTTCTGCTTATCTATTACTGACCACAAGGGGTAAATTTAAGACCTAGAAAAAGGAGATTGTGTTTAACTATTAGCCACAAGGTATAGATAGGGGCTCTGGGGCAAGTGATGCTCTGTCTTCTTGGTGCTTGGGGGGGGGGGTCAACAGTGGGAGGGCTTCTAATGTCCTGGCCCCACTGGTGGACCCTCCTGATGGCACCTGGTATTTCTGGCCACTGTGTGACACAGAGTGTTGGACTGGATGGGCCTTTGGCCTGATCCAACATTGGCGTCTCTCATGTTCTTATGTTAACACTCTTTTATTTTCCTTCACTCAGATACTGTTAGTCAACTATTGCACAACTGTGTGCCTGTTCTTTTTGCCTGCCATTATAAGCAAAGATTTTTTGATTTTTTTCTGAAACTGGTGCTCATATGTCAAATCCAGCACTTTATATTTTGATCAAAAACAAAATGTAAGCCAATATTGCTCTTGCGACTTGGGGATAATAAGAGTGATCAAAATGTGGCTTTTGTTGAAGCATACTAGACCAGTTGGGGGTATTCAATCACAGCTTCACAAGTACATCCAACTTTGATGGGATCAGAGCATGGATAACTGTGGCAAGGTCATCCTTTTGCATGATGACATGCAGCTGACAAGCTAGCCAAAAGGTGTTTCAAGTCCTGGAAGCTATTTGTCCTCCAGAGACATGGCCAAATCTAAAAGCCTCCCAAGCCATTCATCTGATCCTTTAGAGGAAGTACCTTCTAAAAGATGCCATAACACAGCTCCCCAATTTAGAAAACAGCAACAACAGCACTCTGTACTTTCTCTCAACTACCTTGGACCCAAACAATTGACTTTTAAAAGATCAAACACAGCTTCTTGAACTGGGCACACAAGTATAAGGATAAACAAATGCAATTCACAAAATAAGGACATAATGTGCTCCATGCTGTAACTCTGTATGAGAGATGGTAATATCCTTTTGTTTCACTAGCAAGTGATGTTGGTGGGTCAGTATAAGTTGGTAAATGACACCTCTGTAAACACATCCTAGAAAGCCATTTTCCCTGCTAAACTTTGCAACTGAAGCTGGAATGGAACTTCGATTTATGCACCATCATTCCAACTCATTAACAACTCATTAACAACAGCCAAGTTCAGACTGACAGTTTGCCCCAATATAGGCGCGTGTGAGGAACGTTTCACAAGTGGATTAAAGGGGTCGTTCACACAGGCACATCTGTCCAGCGTTCCCCACCCGTCTTGTAGCACTTGCCTCCCGGGTTTAAAAGATACCTGGTGAAAGTGGTAGCAAACCCTGGAGAGCCCGTTTATCCTGCTTCATTCCACTTCCCTGAAGTGTGAACGCTAACCGCTAAAAGCCGGGAACAGCCTGCGTTAATAATGTGCGCCGGCTGTTTACGCTGACTGACCTCCTAGCTTCACTCTAACACCAGGAAGGTGCAGGTGATTGCCTTGAAGAGGGGGTAGTGATGTGGCCGGATGTGCCTATGGCCCACAGCAGCCAGATCCTGCCCTATTTGCCCATGTGCCTAGGCACCCATGCGCATAGGCGTCTGCCATGAGGAAAATGCCACTTACAGCCACGCCTCCGGGCCAACAGTGTGAACGCTCCCTCGCGCCTCCTCCCGGTATGCTCCCGCATTAGTCCGCGCAATGTGACCAAGAAAACTCGGAACAGTTTGTTCCAGCTCTTTTTTGCAACGACTCCCTCCCACTTCAAACTGCCAGTCTGAACTCGGCCTACATATCTGTTCAAAACAGCAGCAATTTCACCCAGTTCTGAAGAAAGGGAGAAAAATGGACCGAGGCGGGATGCAGCACTCTGGATGAACACTCCCAATAGCTTCAAGTAGACTTTAAATGGCATGGAGAGACAGGACTGAACTCCAAGCTACTCCACAGGAAAAGTCCCATGGAGAAGAATAGAAGTACCACTTTCTGGGATCTATCTTCCAGGTGGGAGCAGAAACATTTGTAAAGCAGCATCCCACCATTATTTGTACATTTTCCCTCACTGCTGTTAATTTTCCTTGCAGGAATAAGCTCCTCAAGATGCTGAGTTCATTGTGCCACTATCCTTCCAACAGAGTCTGGGTTCATTGTTTGTGCAAAGGTATGAAAACACCTGCTGGGGATGCCAGCCTCCAGGGGGGACCTGGGGATCCCCCGGTTTTACAGCTCATCTCCAGACTACAGTGATCAGGTCCCCTGGAGAAAATGGATGTTTTGTAGGGCGGGCTCTATGGTACTGTACCCCACTGAGGCCCCTGTCCTCCCCAAGCTCAGTCCCCAAATCTCCAGGAGTTTCCCAACCTGGATCTGGCAAGCCTACCCTCCATCCTCTGCCAATGCCCAGGGGGCAACCCTAACACCCACCTTCTTCTCCAAGAAAAATTCCCCACTGGCCATTCTCTCCAGCAGCAGGA
>NW_015160208.1:1670678-1675458 GCF_001447785.1 Gekko japonicus
GCAGGAATTATTAAAGACTGCCCATCAAAGTAGCAATTCAATCTTAAAATGAGAGGTGGCACTTTAGCCCACTCAACACCCAGGAAAACCTGTGCATCTAAGGATGGGTGTGAGAAGCTTTGATCAAATGGATTTTCAGGACTCCTTGGACAAATGTAATTCATAGCTAGGGAAAGTCTAGTTAGGGTTTGTATTTCTTTTTTCCTTGCAACCCCTTACATCTGTGCACATGTGCTTCCCCACACAAATTTCCTTGGGAACTCTAAGCAAGAGTTGATAAATGTTTTTGATTGCTTGGTATAATCACAGCTTGGTAATTTAAGATTGGGGGGGGGTGTTTGTGAAAGAGATGGATTAGAGCTTTGTCTACCCATCCCTGCCCTTGACTAGGGATGTGCATTCGGTTTGTCCGAACCGAATGCACCCCCAAAAATGGCCCATTTGGACCCCTTTCGAGGTGCTGCAGGCCGATTCAGATTCTCTGATCTAAATCGGCTTGCCGCCGAATTGCCACCGAATTTCGGCGGCAAATCAGCCCCATTATATCCTATGGGCCATTGAAGTCAATGGCGAAAACATAGGGTATATTCTGGGGGGTGGAGGGGAGGGGGTTTGAGAGAGAGGCTCCAAACTCGCAGGGTAGCTGCTGGAGCCTCTCCCCAAGATACCAACCAAGTTTGAATAACATTGTACCAGGGGGTCCAATTCTACCAGCCCCCAAACAGGTTGCTCCTATCCCCTCCATTGTTCTCTATGGTGGGAAAAAGTAACTTTTTCCAACCATAGAGAACAATGGATATGGGCAACCTGTTTGAGGGCCCGTAGAATTGTACCCCCTGGTCCAATGCTCTTGAAACATGGTTGGTATCTTGGGGAGAGGCTCCAGCAGCTACCCTGTGAGTTTGGAGTCTCTCCCTCAAGCCCCCTCCCCTCTAGCCCCCAGAATATACCCTATGTTTTCGCCATTGACTTCAATGGTCCATAAGATATAATGGAGCTGAAATTGACTTTTGGCTGGCAGAAAGACTCCCAAATGGCGCCTACTGACGAAACTGACATGCAGGACTCTTACTGCCAGCCGAAATTGATTCTGCCCGATTCAGCTGAATCCGAAAGGGCCGAATTTTTTTTTTTGCACACCCCTACCCGTGAACTTAGGCAATGGGCTGGTGATGGCTCCCTGGTGTGCTACCTCTGCTTTTGGCAGTGAAGAGCAGGGGAATGGAAGGTGGGTGGATCTGTTTCACTCCCCAGTCCCTTCTACTTTCACAGAAGTTTTTTTAAAAACATATTTGTCAATCAAGTCTAACTCTGATGGAGATGCAGCTCATCAAGTGACTGCAGCAATAACAATGCATGGGAGGAAGCAGAACTTGGAATGCTGCACATTTTAAAAATGGCCTCTCTGATGACAAACACTATAACCTCAATACAGAGTTGATTTGGGGCATACACGGGGCGTAGCCACAGTGAAGCATACTGGGGCCACACCCCCTCATTCTGAAGCACACTGGGGCCACACCCCCTCATTCTGAAGCACACTGGAGCCACGCCCCCTCATTCATGAGCCCCAGGCCCAGAGGATACCCCACATCTGGGAGGACCCCCTGTGTGATGCTGCAGTGCTCCTTACTGCCACGGCCTCGCCTGCTCTACCTTGTTCCTGTTGCTGCAACCGCCTTCCTTAAAGGCAACTGTGGGCACACCATGCCTCCTCATTGGTTGTCAGTCCTTGGACTCAACAGCGGGCAAGTTTAAGGTGGCAATGGGAGAAAGGGAGGCAGAGAGGTAGTGGCAGCAGAAGGCAGCCCGGCTCAGTTATGCTGCGGGGGGAGAGAAGGGGGGTCTGGAGCCTTGGGCTCTGGCACTGCTAAAAAGGAAGGAAGAAGGAAAAGGCAAGAGAGTGCAACTCCAAGACTAAATTGTGGGCTGACTGTGAAGCTATAGTACTGGCAGGAGGCAAATAGGAACTTAGGACGAGATCTAGCAAAGGACCTCCTTCCTTCCACTTTGCTCCTTACTGCCACAGCCTCACTGGCTCTTCCTGGTTCCTGCTGGCGGCGGCGGCTGCAAACCCCTTCTTTAAAGGCATCCATGCCTCCTGGTTGGTCGGTCCTCCATTGTTGTAAAGTTGGCAGGTGAAGGGGTGAGTGGGCAGAGCAGATGAGGGTTGGGTGGGTGAGCAGATCAACTGGGGTGGGAGTGAGCAGAGCAGTGAGTAGGCAGAGTAGCGAGGGTGAGGGGGTAGTAGAGTACCAAGGATTGGGGGTGGGCAGAGCAGGTGAGGGTGGGGTGGAGGTGAGCAGAACACTTTGTGTTATTCTTCTTCTCTCTTTCTCTCTCCCTCCCCCTCCCCCGCTCCCCTGCCCCATAGGATTTTTAAACGCCCCACCACCCAAAAAATTTTGGCTACACCCCTGGGACTACATACTTTGCCCATGCAAGTGGGTGTTTGTTCATCTGCAGTCTATTCAGCAGTTACTATAGTGTTCATAAATTAATTTAAGCATTTATAATAAACAAGCCCGTGCTATCTGCACATTATCTGAGATATCATCATGTATCCTACCACTCCACTGAACACTGTTTGTAGCCTAAAAAGCCTTCCTCCAACTTAAGTGGCTCTTCCATTAAAAGAAAAGCCACTAAAGTTGGATGAAGGCTCCTTAGATTGGAAGAAGATTTATAGAATACATTATAGAATACACACATACCCTATGTTATTTCTGTGACTTTCCCCATCAGACATCACATCTGAAGATTTATAGCCCAGCTTCCTCAAATAGGTTAAAAGTATTTTATATATTGTATTACTCTACTACTTCTCCCCTTGAATACCATCACATTTCAGATTATGGTCCCTCTCTGCAGGCAGCTTTCTGGTCTCTTTTTAGGATAGTAGAATTGTCAAAGCTGAGCTGCTTAAAATACATCAAGGGAAGAGATTGCAAGGGCTTGATGGAACGAATGAAGCAGAAACAAAGGAGGTGGTGCTATGTACATGTGCTGAGTTGTCTCCCCAGGTGGGCTTCAACCCAGTACCAGTTTTTAACACTTCACTTGAGACTGTCTAGCATAGCTTTTATATATTAACCTGCAGTTGGTATGTACAGTAAGCTCAAGTAAGGCCCCAGTCACATGGGCCGGATATCGCAGGGGGGAGGCGTGGCTGTTTGCCCCGGAGCAAACTACCGCGCGGCCACTGGATCAAACATCCCGCCGATGTCCCGTGGTTCGGGGGGAGGTGCCGATCGTACGTCAATCCTGCGGTGCGGCAGGGGTTGTGGGTTTTTTTAACCGAAGTGTGCGCATGCGCCGTTGGGTTCTTGTGCGCATCCCATAGAGACTTGGGGGGGGAACCTTTTCGCGATGGGACATGGGCGGGTGCCGGATGCCACGAGCTACCACCGAAAACGTGATCAGACGCCTGCCCTTGTCTCGCAGTTTCCGGAAACTAGTACCTCGGAGGTACTAGTTTTTTACGGTGCATCTTCAGCGGGAAGCCTCGGGTTAGCCACAGGAGCGCTACGCTTCCCAGATGTTGCAGTTTGATCGCGCCCGGAAAATCTGCCTATCTTCTGTCTCTGTAGCGTGGCTAATGCTCCGTGTGACCGCAGCCTAAATTTTCCTTAAGTCTCAGCCTAAGATGCAAGACTCACAATTCTTTTTTTTTTAATTCTTTTTTTAAATTATTTAAACAAGACTCACAATTCTGACCCATCAGATGGAGTTATTATTTAAGAAGAAGTTGCGTTTAAACAGGCAGGCAAAGACAATCTATGAAGCTTCCTAAGCGATGCTCAAGCCATCTAAAAAGAGAAATTTCGGATGAAGTTTCCCCCAAGGACTTCATCTAGGTCTTCATCTAGCTGCCAGCAAGCATGAAAGGAAGAACAAATTAAGTTCAATTCCCTTGCTCAAATCCATGGGACCTGGTGAATCCAAAACAGCCTGCTTGAACCAGCAGCAGAACAGCAAAGTACAGTCAGAGCAGCAACATCCACACTGACCCCTCATTTTATCAGAGCCAGACACTGGCCTAAAACTTCTAAGAGTTTTCATGTTTTCAATTACAGGCAAGAAAAGCTTGCCAGCGGGAGGGAAAGCAGCATGGTATAGCCCAATCTCATCAGATCTCAGGAAGCTAAGCAGGGTCAGTACTAGGATGTGAGACCACCAAGGAACACTTTGCAGAGCAAGGCAATGGCAAACCACCTCTACTTCTCGTTTGTTTTGTTTTTTAATCATCTTTATTGATTTTCACATGACATACAGAACATAAAGTGAAGATACAGCGTAATTCAGTGCCTAAAAGTACAAAAACCTTTGGTAAATGAAGATACTAACCTACAGGGTTAGCCATTTAAGAAAGAGAGGGTTGGGGGGGAGGATGTCGAGAGCTTGTAAATAGGAGACAACAGGGTACCAGGTTGAGATAAATTTCGAGGAATGTGGTGCGTCTGAGTGTGAGCTCTTGAGTGAATCAGAAATTTTTGCCATAACAAGATGTTCCCAGAGCTTGTCCTGCCAGGTTGTTATGGAAGGTGCTGTTGGGGATTTCCAGCTAGCAGCAATGGATAAGCAAGCTACCGCCAGAAGAGTTGAGATAAGAACCCTTTTTTGGTCCTGGATGGAGTCGTCCCAGTGGTTCAGTAGGAAGGATTCTGGCGTGCGAGGGATATTTTGAGCTATACATTTTGAGCTACTCCATTTGTAGTTTTATGTCTGTCCAAAACTGTTGGATCTTGGGGCAGGTCCACCAGCAATGCAGGTAAGTCCC
>NW_015160208.1:1675900-1684682 GCF_001447785.1 Gekko japonicus
TTGCATTTGCACTGCCCATGCAAGGGTCGCGTGAGGGGTGAGGGGAGGTTGAGTCATAAGTGATGTGTAAGATTGTTCAATTGTCATCCAGTGCTTATCTTGGCCTCTGTGTTGCATTTGCACCGCCCACACAAGGGTCGCGGCCTGGTGATATGCCCAAAGCGAGGGGAGGTTGAGTCCTCCTTGTTTGTCTGTTCTATGGATGATGTTGTGGTTTACTCTGGGTTTTTTCCTGTCCCAGAAAAAGTTTGTCAACAGCATTTGCCAAGAATCCAGATCCTTTTTGGTGATGGGAATGGACAGGGTTTGGAACAAAAACGTAAACCTGGGCGCTATGAAACTTTTAATCAGGTGGAGCCTGTCTGGGAGCGACAGTTTTAGAGCTTTCCAGTTTTCTATATCGGTCTTGATGTTAGAGGCGAGTTTGTGGAAGTTAGCCTTAACCAGGTCTTTTAAGTTTATAGGAATGCGGACTCCCAGATATCTCCAGGAGTCTGTTATCCATTTGAAAGGGTATTGTTGTTGGAGTTCAAGCTTCATTGTGTGATCAATGTTTATTGGGTAAACCTCAGTTTTGACGAAGTTAATCTTGAGCCCTGAGGTGTCACCAAATAATGCGAGTTCTTCTTTGATTGCTTGTAATTAGTTTTTGGGATCTGAAATGTATAGGGTGAGATCATCAGCATAGAGGCAGGTTTTGTGGTCTATCCCATTGATGTTAATCCCCTTAAAAGTTTCCTTTTGCCTGAGTTTTTCTGCCAGCAGTTCAATGGCCAAGGCAAAGATAAGCGGGGAGAGAGGGCACCCTTGTCTGGTTCCCCTTCTGAGCTGTACCAAGGGGGAGCTGACTCCGTTAACTTTTATTTTGGCCCTATTGTTGGAGTAGATGGAGTGCAACATTCTTTGAAATGCCTGTCCGAATCCTAGGTGTTTGCATAAGGAGAGAATAAACCTTGTCTCCACCGAGTCTCGTTTGTTTTGAAAGCCCCTTGCTGGGGTTGCCCTAAACCAACTGCAACTTGACGGCACTTTACACACACAAAGCTCCCAGAGCAAATCCAGAAAACCTGGTCTAGGAGGAACACAAGAAGATCAATTGCAGTCTCCTTAGTAGAGCATTTCAGAAGATTAAAATTACATGTACTGATCAGGGCCAAGACATAGTAGGGTTTTTGTTTTGTTTTGTCCAATGACACTTTAAAATACACAGAGTAAATACATACAACAAACAGATGTGAAGAAGCAAGCAACTTTCATAGGTTGACTCAGCACAGGGCTGGCATTGGCTGTAACACCCACTGAAGTCTACCCTTTGTAACTGGCTCATATTTTTGCTGTGTAATGTGTGAAGAGCATTTCAGAGCTGTTTCTTGTGAGTAAGCCCCAATGACTAAAATGGGACTTCCTTTTTAGCAGACTTTCTTAGGATTGTTCCCTTTGTAAGGAGCGACACTTATAAAAACTTGTACCAGAATTCAGTTTGTTAGGCTGCAATCCCATCCCCAGAAAGCGCGCTTAAATCACAAGATCACAGTATCAGGGCCCAGCTCTATTCACATTGGTTTTTAAATCTCACGCATATGCATTGTTGATGTAGAAGTAAGTTCCATTATATTCTATGGAACTACCATCTGGTGCAACCTATGTCCTATTGAAATGGAAACTGATTTTCCATTACTAATGTTGCAAATTGGTTTCAATGGAACTTAGTCATGATAAATTAAGCTAGATCAGGGCCTTCAGATTTAAAAACACCATAAAACTCCTGTGTTTACTAACGGAGGGTTTGCACTGTTTATTTAACAAAGGCAATTTTACTCCTTTAAGGATTAACCAGTTTTAGAACATTCTTGTATATTACCGGATTTAAAGCTGCATTCTACAGCTGTAACTTTTTAACATCTATTTTAATAGTAACATATAAATGGGGGGGAAACCCTTCACAAGCCTATTTAAGAAGAAATCCCAAGCTATGTTATCATTTAGTTGTCAGTACATCAGCAGTCTGTTTCTGGCTCATTGTTTTAAGGAAGATTTCATGTCACAGCTCCTCATACAGTCAAGCCTTGAGACAGCCCTTCATTCCTCATATGTCATAAATGATAATATGTTCACATCTTCATTCAAATAGCTTCACAGTTTGCCTTCAGTAGACAAGAGCATGCCTGACACATTTTCTAACTTCAAGAACAATGCTGACAAACTGCACCTAGAAGCAGGTTTTATCTCCCCCCACTCCCCAAATGTCAGAGGACTGCTGTTCCCACAGTTGTCATGTTACAGCCACGGCAGCATACACAATACCACTTTGCTTACCTGCCAGGGCTTTTTCATAGTTCTTCCCCATGGAAATGAAGTTCCGGAGACTAGGATTGAACTGTTCCATAATAGTCTATGAAATAAACAAACAAGACATTAACAATTTAAGGATACTGTACAGAGACAGCCAAAGCATTCTTGCATTCTTTGTGTACCCATGTAAGAGGCTGAGTCATACCACCACACAGAATAAAGCCTTGGAAACAGAATGCTTACCCTACATACACAAACACAGTGCCACACAGAGAAGACAACTCAAGAGTCAATGACATTTTACAAAACAATGATGCCTTTTTACAACACAGTCCAGGAGTTAAGCATATCACTACAGGAGATGAGTAATTCTAGACACCACAGAACTCTTGTGTGACTATTTATTCTACCAGGATTGGCGATATGAAGTATGAACAAATACCTGAGAGAGAGAACAGAGCATGAAACATTAGAACATCTGGCAATCGGGTACAAAACACTTCAATATGTAAACACAGTATAAACAACAAAGTTGACAGGAACAACAAATTAAGCTCACCAGACACAGTAAAAACTGGCTCAAGCACATTTTTTGTCTAAAGTATTTCCCCCTTTCTACAGAATGCCATGCAAAGAACTAAAGCCATGCCTACCCAAACTGAGCTCTGAGAAACAGCACGAGACAGAGCTCCTAGAGGGGTGTTTGTTTTTTTTAATTTGCTTTCAGTTGAGGAGATTTAGCTGAGGGTACTGTGTGGGAGGATAGTGTTTGGGAATGAGTGGGTGAGTATTAAGTTGTTGCAGAGTCCTGGCTGCTTGACAAAGGGTGCTTTGTTTGACTGTAATTGGATTACACGGGTGTAATTTGAATAGCTGCTGGCCCTGCCCTCTGCTTGGGTGAGGCTTCTATTTAAGACGGCACCTTGCCAGAGGCAGAGCTGACCTAGCTGAGCTCTGAGAAGGAGCAGGACACAGAGCTTTTGGCCTATGGCTCTTAGCCTAGGGACTCTTAGACTAGGGAGTCTGTAAGAAGCCCAGGAAGGACAAGAAAGACAGGGCCCTAGTCTCCTTGGGTTCCCAGCAAAGTTCCCTCTAAACTGTGGAGTCTTGTGAGCAAAAATTCAACTTTGTGAGTGACTGGCATTAAACTTGTGAGCGAGCGATTTGGCTCCTGCATCAATTAGTTGGCTCTGGAGCTATCCTTCCTGAGCTAAGACAAAAATGTGTGAGCTGGAGGCTAAAAATCTGTGAGCTAGCTCACACTAACTCAGCTTAGTGGGAACCCTGGTTCCCAGTAAGGTATGTAGACTTTCCACAAGGAAAGCCACATAAATACAAAGGGTTTGGTGTGATAAAAGGGTTGGAACACTTTCCCTATGAAGAAAGGTTAAAGTGCTTGGGGCTCTTTAGCTTGGAGAAATGATGACTGAGGGGTGACATGATAGAGGTTTACAAGATTATGCGTGGGATAGAGCAGGTAGAGAAAGAAGTACTTTACTCCCTTTCTCACAATACAAGAACCTGTGGGCTTTCAGTGAAATTGCTGAGCAGTTGGGTTAGAATAGATAAAAGGAAGTACTTCTTCACCCAAAGAGTGATTAACACATGGAATTCACTGCCACGGGAGGTGGTGGCGGCTACAGGCATGGACGGCTTCAAGAGGGAATTGGATAAACATGAATGAATGAATAGCTACTTCTTTGTATTTAGCCATAGGCCATTACAAACCAAGGATAACAACAGAGAGGGATGCTATATATATGAATACTGATTGAAAGAGTAAAATTTAAAATATAATAAAACCATAAAATCAGAATAAAATAAACTGGGGATATAGGAAATTAGTTGAATTAAAAGGTGTCCACTAAGATCAGTACTAATGGATAAACATATAGAGCAGAGGTCCATCAGGGGCTATTAGCCACTAAGTATAGACAGGAACTCTCGGTCTGGGACAAGTGATGCTCTATATTCTTGGTGCTTGGGGGGGACGGACATTGGGAGAGCTTCTAGTGTCCTGGCCCCTTTGGTGGACCTCCTGATGGCACCTGGTATTTTTGGCCACAGAGTGTTGGACTGGATGGGCTACTGGCCTGATCCAACATTGGCTTCTCTTATGTTCTTATGTACGATTTGCAGTTAAATATATGGGCCCTGATGGGTGAGGCTCTGGCCCAGTCTGCATCTAGCATTTGCTCTTCTGTTTTACCAAACCCACACTGGAACAGAAAAAGATGCGGCTCAAAACTACATTCAAATACCCCAGTCCAAGGCCATACTGACTCCAGAGTCACCCCTGAATGGTCATAAAACAGCCATAAATCTATGCAGACGGCTACCATAAAATCGAGAGATCAAACCAAGTGAAAGTGGCATGCAGTCTGGACACTGCCATAAAATCCAACAATCAATCAAAGTGAAAGTGGCATGCAATGTAGAGGGGAATTTCTGTTCCAGCATGGGTTTGGTAAAACAGAAGAGCAAATGCTAGATGCAGATTAGGCCTCTGTATGTCAAAAGCATTCAGCAGCTCATGATAAAGAAAAGGAATAAAGGCACCCTCATTTTCTTTTATAGTTGCCATCACCTTCAACTGCCCAAGAAAGATTAGATTCTTCATGGACAACTCAAACATTCAATGGAGCACATTTTAAACCCTTTCTGCTCCCCCAAAATGGTAGTAGCAGAACACAAAAAATGAAGAATTATTTATGTAGAACTGTCACTCAACCATTTCCAATTTATGGATAATAAAGTTGATTCCATGCATACCACTTCCTAACACAGTCTGTACACATGCACACCCATTTCAAAATAATATTCCTTGCCTGAGATTTATTTTAACACTTAAGCCTGACCTTTTTTACCAGAGTTCCTTTCCTCCTGCAAGATTCCTCAGTTCCTGCTATCCTATTAAAAAAGCAGAAGAAATTTTTATATAGCTATGTCTGGCCCACCCAGAAAACACAACAGGAGAGTCTAACTGTACTACTCTGCTTGGTCTTACAAAGTCTGCTGCAGAGAGGTTTGCCTTCTTTCTATCCAGCTGCATAGCCAGAGAACTAATGTAATATATTAGAAGATTTCAGTTCAAATACCCACTCTGCCCAGTCATTCTCTCAGCCCGATCTACCTCACAAGGTATGCAGGAGTAGAACCATGAATGCCACTCTGAATTTTTTGGAGGAAAGAGGGATAAAATGAATAGACTTGATTCTGAGGCAAAATAACAAAATGAATTCTAACTCTGTATGCTAATAACTTAAACACGCCTGAAAACGGCTGCCGCTCTGTCACCGTTAAAGGCCAGAAATCTAGCACAACTAGAAAGATAGCACGACAAAAATCTATCACAACTAGAGAAATTTCATAAAGTGTGTATTAAATCTTGGAACTGCCTGGAGGTCAAGTTAAGAAGTATCAAATCAACTTGCTAACAGCTATGGAAAATGGCAAACTGTTCAGTACATGACTATTTGCAAATCTCGGTCTTGTTGCTCTAGAGCAAAGGCTTTCTTTGTCCACTGAAACCTGAATGACAAAATTTAAGTAGTTCCAAGTAGTTTGTTTATAGATCAAAGTGCAAGAAAGGCACTTTTTGGAGATAAGGATAAAGAAATACTTTGCTCTATGACCCGCGAAAGTCTCTGTCTTTTTAAAAAAATCAACACTTGTTAGCCAAATTTTGGGCCTGCAAGACTACTGGCTCAAACACTTGCCTGATAATGGAACTTACTCTGGTAGCCTTGGTCATGTGAAAAACAAAGAAACAAAGAATGTGCAGATTTATTTACAGAAGGGCCTGGAAGAACAATCAAATGCAAACATTATTTAAGCCAAATTTTCTGCAGCCAAACTGATAAGTAATAGGATTTCCCTAAAACATTATTCTGTAGGAGGCCTGAAAAGAGGGGAAACCAGCCACAGAAAAAGGAACTTCAAAGACAGGGTAAGCTCTCACCTTGGGTTACCAAAGTATGTGCTTTAACTGTCTTCGTTGCTCTACTTCGGCCCGGTCACACGGGGGAAACTGACGCGGCCAAAGTGTGGCTTTTTAGAGCCGCACCGAAAGAGACACACGGCAGCGGGATCAGACAGATCCCCTGAGCTGCCGCGCAGTTGCTCCCCGGCACGATCAGATGCCAGGGGGGAAGCCACAGAAGGGAGAGCGAGGCAGCCGGCTGCGCATGTGTGCACATGCGAAGTTCGGCCGGGAACCTCGAATGCTCCTGAAGACGGGCGCGCCGGCGATCCCACGGCCGCGCATGCTGCAGCGTTTCAGGTTTGTCCTACTATTTCCTCGGGGGGGGGGTTTACTGTGCATTTTCGGCCTGAAGGGACGGATCGTAGACGGGTACGCGCCGCTTCCCAGATGTTGCGGTGTGATCGCACCCGTTTGCTGCGCCCCCGATCCGTCCCTCTTGCGGGCCAAAACCTCCCGTGTGACCGGGGCCATAATCATACAAAAGAATAGCCCTTTGTTAGGTGTATAACAGACTGTGAATGAGTCATCCTGCCTGCCTTAGCTCCACAATCCGAAGAGTCATTCAATCATTTTGTAGCTATGGCCTCTTACAAATAAGACATGGAATTCACTGGCTGAGCTTTGCAGGAAGCAGAACCAACTCTGTATTTTCAGATCAAGAACCTAACCTCAGAATTAACAGGAACTCTGCAGTAAAGCAACCCACAGTCAGATAATGGAAGGATAGGTAGAAGAACAAGCTCAATACTTAACTCCTTGGACCCTAAGGAGTTTGCCTGAGCTCTAATGCATTCAGATGAAGAATTTTAGGGTTTTCATTTTTTTTCTTTCCAAAACTCAAACACATGCAACAGATGTTCTATCACTATATTTTTAATGGACTAGAATCCTTTCCTACCCTAGGACCTGACCTGCTGTCTATTATTTCCCCCCCCCCTTCTCCTATGCCTTCTCTTTTGGTGGAACAGTAGTTCCCAGAGAATGAACATACAACTCCTGGGGACTAAATGGACAAGTAAATACAGCAGTGAGAAAAAGAAAGCAAAGGGCTTTTCTGTCAACCAGTGGGGCTCAGGAACTGGATTTCATTATGAACTCCATAAACAGCAGAGGTTGTTCTTGGTTTCACTTTGAGCATTTTGTAATCCACCTGCAGTGAGAAATAGCTCAAGGCTTCCCCCATCCAGTTCCCCAGGGAAATGAAGAGCTGCTATAGGGACAGCTTCAGGAGAACCTTGATCTGGCTGCAACTCCACTGCTACAATAGGAAGCAAATTTAGTAATCCACCTCCTATTAGGCCAATGGCATCTAAGTCACAAAAACAGGTAAAGCTACCATATTCCTCACCGACCTTCTTACCACTGGAACTCCACATTACTGCAGGGCTGGTTTTAACAGATATGCTCCCAGGGCAGAGACGCAAAAAACACAGATAGGACGCTTCTGTTGAATATGCGTCTGCTATCTCAATTGAAGCCGGCCATGCAACAACAAAGCTCATTTATGCCCGAAGCGTTTTTATCCCTCATTCCCGCAGCCTGTTCTTTTGAGACCGTGACTACTGTAATTTAGTTCTGCAAAAGCAACCCACTGATAATCCTGAAGAGTGGCAGAAGAGCATCTGCCTTTCTGGAATTCAAGACAGCAGGTTATTAATTTTAAAACAGGCCACAGTCTCTTCAAGGCAATGCATCCGAGCCTGGAGATGTCAAAATAATACACTGTGTCTTGAGGTAACTTTGTTCATACTTTAAAAAATGTTGGTTAGCTCAGGAATTTCCTTTTAAATCCTCAGATTAGTTCTCAGCAAGGGCTTCACTCCAGCAGTTTTCCTGACAGGCTACTAAGTGAGCAGACACCAAGTGCTGGCAAAGAAGACCACCATGATCCTCTCTTTAAACAAAGGAAAGAAAAAAGAATTGCATTCAGAGGAATGTTTCAACAGAGCAAAAGAGAAAAACTCTAAAGAAACAAGGGACTCAGTCCTACTCCAGAAAATTTCAAAATTCTCTCCATGAAGTGCTTTATTATCATGATTTTCCATAATTAAAAGACCTAGTCAAGATATAAACTTTATATTGGAACAAACATCTTATCGTTCATACCTTTTGCTTCAGTTTTAAGATACAACTGTGTAACTCCAACTGTGGTATGGGTCAGCCAACTCCTTGGCTAGGGCACCTGGGATCCCATCTGTTACAATAATGCTGCTTGTGGTATATAGCCTGGAAACAGAGCACCATGTTCTCTTATGATGGTGTGCATTTAAAAAACAAACAATCAGTGGCTATGTTTGGGACTCCAGGTAGTCTCAATCAGAGAAGAGTGCCAAGGCAGTGAGAAAGAAGAGGCATGGGAAGGAAGAAGAAGAAGAGATTGGATTTATACCCCGCACCCTTCACTACCCAAAGGTGTCTCAGAGCGGCTTACAAACTCCTTTCCCTTCCCCTCCCCACAACAGACACCCTGTGAGGTAGGTGGGGCTGAGAGAGCTCTGACAGAAA
>NW_015160208.1:1684876-1700024 GCF_001447785.1 Gekko japonicus
TAACAATATAATAATGGAAGGCTTTTAATCTGTATCAATAGGAGCAGTTACTTAAGGTATCAGCCAACAACTGCATGTAAAGGTATGTAAGTTTTGTTTTTCATATTGCCATGTTTATCTGGGCCACAAAGATTTCTTACATTTTATTCACTGAAATTCATTCCATGGCTACTGCAACCCTCTAGCCTGGTCCTAAAAATAGCTCACAAAATAAACCCATTGTAGGCTGTGGTCACACATGCCGATTGAAGCGGAGGGGAAGGGAGGCTACTTCCTCTGGAGGAATTTGACACACAGTTGCGAGATCACACATCCCTTTGTAGCTGCGGGCTCAGCTCGTCACTGTGTGATCAGATGCAACTGCAGGTGAGTCGGGGAGGGTTGGCAGTTTGTTTCCCATGCGTATAAACAAGGAATTGCACCTCCACACTGAGGGGCCCCCTATAGAGTATGCAATGATGCACATACTGTGAAGGGGGGAGGGGAACAGCATCGAGACGGGATGGAATGATCAGACCATCCCAACAGCATGAGAACATGTTTGAGCGATCAGACGGGGGGAAATCCATCCATGGCCCATTGGAACACGTTAGAGCTGGACTTTCCCCTGTGTCTTTTAACTCCGCTTCTGTGGCAGAGCAGCAGGGGTTGCCGATGACTGCAGGACGCTTCCCAGATGTTGCTGTCTGATCACGCCCTTTAGATTCATCAGGCATTCGCACCTATGTTGGATCTTAAGGCCCGTGTGATCGCAGCCATAGTGCATTTCAATAACTTTATACATGTATCTATGACATTCTACCTATCCATCTCCTAAAAAAATGCACTAACTATATATATGTATCTATGACGTTCTACCTATCCATCCCCTAAGCAGGTCAGAGCAGCTTATATTCCCAGATGATCTCCATGAGCCACACAGATCAACAAAATTACATCAGATGCCTCCAGGAGACTACTCTCGAAATTCTAGAAGTTACCTTTAAAAAAGCTCCATATTTCCAGTCAATGTGACTGTATCATCCAGAATGTTCTACACCATTGAGGTATTGGTGGATTATCTTCCATCATTATAGGAGGCTTTTATCTGTATTACTTTACAACACTGAAGAAAATCTGCCCATCATGCTTCCCCTGTAAAGGAAACATATAAGGTGTTTGAAAGGAAGCTGCTGTCCTTTCTACCTAATAAGCAACGCTTTTCCAAAGTCAGATTCCTACATAATACAACTTAAAAGGCCAAAAAAGTTATAGGTGCTGAAAATAGGAGCCGAAAATGTGCATTTCCCAGATAAATTCTTCATTTCTCGAAGAACACTAAAGGGACATAAACTATAACAAAGCTATAATTTAATGTACCATGTATGATTTTATACATTTATAATTAGCTGTCCCGTAGAAAGAAAAAAATATAAATATTTAAAATAAATGCTTTGTTTTCTACATTCTCCAATTAGGGAACAGTAAAAAATGCTCAGTCCAGCAAATAAAGCAATACTTTGTGTTCATATTTACCTATATTGACTTGGATTTTGAAAGGGGATATAATTCCAGAACCCTTTTTCAAACTCAGACAAACGTGGATGGGGTGGGAATGGAATACTAGTTTTCAAAGAAAGCAACACAAGGACACATCTTAACAAAAGAGACAGGTTCACAAACAAAAGCCATTTCTCTTGCTTGAAAGGGTCACCCCAACACTGTGATAACCTTTATCAAATGTAGCAATTACTGCACTTTAAAGAAATCCTCAAGGAATTGCTCAGAATTCCTAAATTCAATTATTTATTTATTTGAGCTGTGTTTATTCAAAAGGAATAGAGCTAAAATCTCTTCAGTAAAGAGAGGTCTTTACTGCAAGGGAAATGATATTGCAAGAATATGTATGTAAATCTTTTCATTTTTCTGATACTGTTTCAAGAATTCCACAGAACTCTTTAAAAAAACAGCGATGTGAGATGTGCCTTTACATCAAGTCAGATGTTTCATCTAGGCCACTGCTGTCTGCTCTGGCTACCAGAGAGCCTTTCAATTGCAAATGGCAAGTACGGAACCTGTATTTTATAACTCCAATTTTCAGTGAAAACTACCCAAGTAAATCAACAAGATAATGCTGCAGTTCTTCTTACAGGAATGTTATCAGGCTGTTAACCTGTTTTAGGTTTTCCACCTCTATGTGAATAGTTTCTTCCACAGCAGATCATGTAAACAGTGACTGATTCTTTCTAATACCACATGGCTTGTGAAGTCATTACAAAAAAACAAAAACAAGATGGTAAAATACGAGACTGCATTATTTTGCTAAAGGAAAACTCAGGAGCGGCTCAGTAGTTCCATTCAATCACTGTTTAATTTGGAAAATAAAGGAGTAACAAACTCCTTGAAGAAAAACCTACACCTTATTGATCTGCTAATGAGTAGCAAATATTTCCCAGGAATCTTACCTCATCCCAATCAATTTAATAAAGATCAAAGCAGGTCACAATTATGGAGCCTAAATATTACACTAGAGTCAAGTGTGACATGTTCCCTTTCTATTCCGAGTTTGGCAGTGACCTCAGTTCATTTCTTGACTTTGTAGACTTTCTTTAACAGTGTTTGTGAACATCTGGTTAAGCAATAGCACAACTTTATTCTGGACAACAATCAATATACCAAAAGAACATAAGCAAAGCATATGACTTGAATAGACAGACTCAATATGCAGATATTTTAAATACAGCACACTCAGTTGTGAAAGTCTGTAGCTCAGGTATGCTACATCTCCACTTAGGAAATCATCACCATCTTACTATTCCAGTACAAGCATGGAAGACATTATGCCAGTCCTTTAAAAGCATGGGCCAAACTTTCCAATCCACTAAAGTTCCAAGGGTGTAAACTCACTCTGTCAAAACATAGCTTTTGTAGCACATGTAGAGATCCAGCAATTTTGAAATCTCCCATTTTGTTTTTTGTTCCAGTCATGTCAGGACTCTCTTGTCAACACAGTATAACTATTTCACTATTCCTACCCTTCTTTAATTTATAGACCTTTGAGGTAGTCGCTAATAGCAGGGGGGAAATCTCCTATTTGATTGAGTCTCTCAAATTTGTCACAAGCCTTATCCAACAGGTTACCCAGCACATTATGTCTGACAATTTTAGCTCATTTTTAAGAGGAACATTTCTAACCAATATGACTGAGAAATAAAACTTTAATATGTAGCATCAGAGTAGATTCCAAAAGTGTGGAAATGACAAACGTTTGGAGTTGGAGACTTTTTACCAAAGGGAAACTTGTTATTTTTTCAACAATAAGAACTAACAAGACCCAAGTTCACCAGTGGAAATCATGGCACACCTAGTTCACATAATCCATCCCCTCCTTTGCTAATAATGTGAATATGCTATAGAGCATGCTCTATAACCACAGCTGTCCATCAATGTGATATCTGCCTCTATTTACTTGGACTGACAGATAATTCCTATAGATTATGGTCAACTGCTTGATGGAACTCAGAAAATCCCTCATTTGTCATATACAAGATACATAATGAATATAAATCTGGTCAGTTATAAAGACAAAATAAACAAAGGTGCAGGTAGCTATGCTGGCGCAAAGCAAAATGCATCCAGATTCAGGGGAGGTTTTAGCAGAGCTTTACACTCAGCAAAAGCCTGAGTTAATGAAAGCAAACAGCATTCTAGCTTAGTTTCTGCCCCATCAGCATCAACAAGACGTTGTTTGCTCTCTATGTGCTGTCTATGCATTGCTCGGGAAAAGGGAGGGAGGTAGAAATGAAACACAAAACCCTAGCAAAAAAAGGTTGAAAGGGCTTTGTGGTTTTTGTTCCCTTGCTCTAAATTCCCCTGGTATTACCACTCAACTAATTCAGATTGTTATAGCTTTAATTCAGCTGCCAAAAAATGGAAACCAATGCAAAACAAGTGCTCCGGGACAGGCGCAAAAAAGGTTTTATGCGGAGAGAGATGAAAAGCAACAGAATAGAGGAGAGAAATAAGTTTCTCCATACCTCAGAGGAATATGCAGTCTGGTAGTTTGGGGCCATCCATTTGAGGAAAATCTGACTCCCTCCAAGTTTAAGGGGAAAGGATTTGAGCACAACCAATCTCAACTTTGCATAAGGATTCAAGCAGTCAGGAACGAATTAAAGAAACATAACAACCTCCAGGACTTTCAAGTGCTGTTTTATTAATGATATTGAGGTAGGAAAGAGACAAGCTACAAATGTTTCTTATGAAAGATGCCATTCCAGTAACTTCAACTGGTCCTGTAACAAAACGTAGACACATACACATTTTACAACAATCCTCATTTTCTGTATTCTTAGTGTACTTGAAAAAGGGTTGAAAAGCAAAGAACCCCTGGACACCCTTTGGCTTTGGAACACAGCAAACGGACTGTAGGAGCAATGGTAGGTACATTTACTCTGAAGGAAGTCCCATGTCATTCAACAGGGCTTATCCCCAAGAAAGTGTTCAAAGATGGCAGCCTATGAAATTCCTGGGGGGCCCTGAAACACCTGAGAGGCTGAAGGATTCACTGGCAAATTCAATTTGATGGGTCAGGGACCCACATGGTCAGGGACCCACATACCTTTGGGACTGCCTCTCTTAGTATACCCCCGGAAGAGCATTACACTCTGGGAATAAGAACCTCCTGGTGGTCCCTGGGGGCCCAAGAGAGATCCGGCTGTCCTCAACTTGGGCTGAGGCTTTTTCGGCCCTGGTCCCCGCCTATTGGAACTCCCTGCTGGAGACTATTCATGCCCTGCAGTTTACTCTCTTTCTGCAGGGCATCCAAGGCAGAGATGTTCCGCCAAGCATTTGGTTGAAGACAGCGACTGGACAGTAGGCGGCCTGTGGAAATTAAAATCTCTCTTCCACCAAGTGTATTTTAACATTGGTTTTAACTTGTATTATTTATTGTATTTGCACTGTTGTAAACTGCCCTGCTTGCAGGGAAGGGCAGCCTAATAAATTTAATTTAATAATAAATAAATAAAATCTAATATTCCAATTTAATGCTTGGACTAAATTCATTATCTATCTCTCTCTTAAACATACTCAAGTGACAAGCAGAAACTTTGATTTGTAAACTTTAGCAACTTCTAACTAGAGTATCAAATTATAACTGCCAATTTCAATTTCAGGATAATTTTACTTATCCAAGAGGTTAGGTTATCAAGCAATGCAAAATACAAAGCTGTAAACTAAAGAAATAAAGGACCAAGTGTTGGTTCCAGCATGAGTCTTACTATAGATAAAATATGGTAGCAGTTTATAGCTTATTTCACTACAGGAGATCCATAGAAGGAAATAATAGCTCATGTTAGAAATCTAAGCCAATTTCCCCCAGCTTGGCAGAGAGACACAGCATAGATGCCAGGTAGCATAGCTTTTGCCACTTCTATGACTGACACCCCCCACCCCCCGAAAGAGAGCTGTATATTAGTAGGAAACCTTGGGTGTGAGGTAGCCCAAGTGCAGCAGTCAATGTTCCCTCTAAGATGTGGAGTTTTGTGAGCAAAAATTCTACTTTGTGAGCGACTGGCGTTAAAGTTTGGCTACTGCATAAATTAGTTTGCTATGGAGCCGTCCTTCCCGAGCTGACTCAAAAATTTGGCTACTGCATAAATTAGTTTGCTATGGAGCCGTCCTTCCCGAGCTGACACAAAAATGTGTGAGTCGGAGGCTAAAAAACTGTGAGCTAGCTCACACTAACTCAGCTTAGAGGGAACACTGGCAGCAGTGATCCCAGAAGCCTAATAACAGATCAGTGCAAGTTTGAGCTTGACTTAACACAGCCTAATGATTTACAGGATTATAATCCTCTCAATATTTACCTGAAGTAAGAATTGCAGCGTTGGTATTTGGGGTTAACAGGAAACAGCAGTCAGGAGCAAGTAGTGACTGTGCAATCTGACCCATTAGAAATAAAGGGCAAAGCAGGCACAGATACACAGCGGACTAAAGCACAACCACCATTTTATTTATCACACTTGCATCCCAGCCTTTTCCAAGCTGTTTAGGTGGCACATAGACTAATGAATAAGCATGGAAGAACCATCTGTTGCTTGCAAGACTGAGGTCCCGTTCGCACAAGGCGATTTGGCCCGGGAGCGGGACAGTTCGGGGGCGGGTCAAACCGGCGCGATCACACCACAACATCTGTAAAGCGCCGTGATTCCGTACCCGAACTGTCCCTTTCCCGGGATAAGCCGGCGCAAACTGAACCACCTGGATAGGTGGTTCAAATGGACGCGCCGCGGCAAACCGGGCGTTTGATCGCTGGCGCGTCCTTGCGCCGGCACAACCCCGGGCCGGAGCCGAACTGCGCATGTTCTGACATGCGCAGTTCGGCCGGTTAGGCGTCCGAACTGGGTTTTCTCCCCGGCGTTTGATCGCGCCGGGGAGAAAAGGCAGCACGGCCGGGGGATCCATGGGATCCCGCCGCGCCGTGTCAACGTTGGCGCGGCTTTTAAAAGCCGCGCCTTAAAGGGGCTTTCCCCCTGCCGTGTGGCAGGGGCCTAACCCTCCACACCTAAATTTTTGTTTCTCAACAGCTATAACCAATGTGCAATTTTTATAAACTCTTTTTGATATATCCTCAAATATGATGAATGCATATCTCTTCCAGGACGCTGTTGTTTATTTTATGCTGGTGGTGCCAACACTTTCTGTGTCCACTGAATGGCCTTCTACATGTTTAGAAGTACTAAGCTGTATTTCTTAATCACAATTTATTGTTGGTTAGTTTAACAGTGGTTTCTTACACATTTTAATTCTGAAATCCCAGTTTGCTCAGCGGATGCCTATTTATTTATTTATTTATTTCACTTACAGGTCACCTTTCTCATTGAGACTTGTGGAGGAAACCCCCCCCCCCAGGGCTCCCAAGTACTTACCTTGATTCAGCGGGGGATAAGTAGTTCTTCACGGGACCATTCCTGTGGGGAAAACACAGGCACTGCACTATTCCATTGCCCAGACGTGACGTAGGCACGTAGCCGGGCAACGCTCTAGCAATGGGGCTGGAAACTTGATGGTACCATCGAGTTTTCAGCTCCATTACCAGAGCATCGCCCAGCTACGTGCCTACATCACGTCTGGGCGACGGAATAGTGCACCGCCTGTGTTACAAGCAAGAATCTTCTGGCGGGAAAGCATGTGTCCCCCGCCGGTTCGTAGGTAGGTACTTGGCAACCCTAAACCCCACACACACCTGAGTTTTCACTCTGAGTTTTTAAGAGTTCCTGGGGGGTTTTCCCCTCTTCTCTCTGGAAGGGCAGGAAGCTAGGTCCATCACCAGCCATGGTTATGCAAATAGATTGACTTGCAAAGGAACTGAGGGATTTGGTGTTAGGAATTTCCAGGTGACTCCTGGAGATTTCCCAGAATGCCTTCAAGGAGGGCTCCCAGGATGCACCTGTGTATGTTTGTAACTTTTCGACAACATATGTTTGTTTTTCTCTTAAATAAATATTTTACTCTTTGAAGCTGGTAGTGCTCTCTGGGCTACATAGTTTCCCCAACCGTCTTAGACCACGCTACTTTAAGAGGGGAGTCCCAGGAAAAGAAAAGGTAAGCAGTCAAGGCACCAGTTGCTAATCCTCCAGGGCCTCCCCAAAGAAGGAATTTGGTCCATGTGGTAACCAGGCACTGGGTAGCAGGAGAGTAGAGGCAGGGCCTCAGTTCAAGAAGGGATGCCAGGAGTCTGTCCCTCCTGGCAGGAAGACCCCAACAGGACAGTGGTGGCAGCATACCCTAGCGGAAGAAAGTGGAATAGCACTCTCCAGGAATTGGCACAAACCAAGGAGGGGGCTGGCAGAACAGGGTCTGTAAGTCAGAGCAGGCCTGTTCCATCACAAGACTCAAGGTGGATTTCAGAATCAGGAAACACTGCAATAAATATTTTATGGGGTCCAGCTGACACTTGCTAGAGCCTAGTGGTTATACTGGACATAACATTACAAATGGAGAAGCAAAATAATGCAGCTGCAAAAGAAAATGCCTTTCTTCCACCTTCATTTAGCCTGGAAGATGTCTCCCTACCTCGACCCAGGTGATCTGGCCATGCGTATCCATGACACAGTAACCTTGAAAGCTAGACTACTGTAATGCACTCTACATGAGTCGGCCCTTAAAATCAACTCATAAATACAGAAAACAATGCAAGAATAAAAGAGAACTGCCTAATTTCTCACACATTAATATCAGAATACTGTTCACTTTACAAAAAATGGTCTCCTGAACAATTCTGTTATACACATGCTGTAGTTTGGGAACCTTCCTGACCTTATCAGGCAGGCCATTCCAAAATGTGGGTGCTGTAAGAGAAAGCTTTTGTATGGACAGTTGTTGATTTTACCCATTTGCAGGGCAGCACCTTCAGAAAGTTTTGCTCAGATCAGTAAAACTGTCATAGTGAAGCAACTCCAGAAGCATTTCTGCAAATAGGGTCCTAGGTTATAAAGGACTTTGTAAGTAATAACCAACACCTTGAACTGAACCTGGAAACTAATCAATACCAAATGGAGTGACTGTAGAATAAGCATAATATGCACACTCTGACTAGCTCCATTCACTTTTAACCATTTAGCCACCGCAGCCAGATACTGGCTCAGGACAACTACAGCAGCATCAGACCACTTGGACAAAGTAATATGGAACAGAGTGTCATCAGCACATTGATACTCATCTCCAGAACTGCAAATGATCTCCTTCAAGAAGTTTACATAAAGTATGGAAGAAAAAAATTAACTTTTTAGAACCTTACAGCATAACTCCACACTGACATCAACTGGTCACCCATAACAATCCTCTGAGAACAATCCAACAGTAACAAATTAAAATATGCCGAAGCACATCCCTGATACATACTTCCACCTCCATTTGCCTCAGCAAGATGGCATTAGACACCATATCAAAGGCTGCTGACAGATCCAATGAAAACAACAAATAAGAAAAACCCTTGCCTACAAATGGAGGCCCCGGTCGCACGGGAGGATTTGTCATGGGGGAGGGACGGATCGGGGGCGCATCAAGCGGGCGCGATCATACTGCAACATCTGGGAAGCGGAGCGCACCCATCCCCGATCCGTCCCTTCCGGGCGAAACCGCGCATCAAAAAGGTAGCACCAAAACAGTACTACCTACTGGTTGACACGCAGCACGGGCGGGCGTCTGATCGCCGACGCACCCATCTCCCCACAGCATCTGAGGCCCTGTTGAACTGCGCATGCGCGCGCATGCGCAACAGGCTCGCCTCCTCTCCTGTCCATGGCTTCCCCCCCCCGGCATCTGATCATGCCGGGGAGCAACTGCGTGGCGGCTCAGGGGATCTGTCTGATCCCGCCGCCACGCTTCTCTTTTGTTGGGGCTCCAATCCAGAACCCAGACTGAAACCTGACCAAAAGGTATCTAGAGCAGATCTGTTATCCAGGATAACCTATATTTGCTTTGCCACTGCTCTTAATTATCATGCCCAGAGAGGGCAGATTAGAGCCTGGATGATAACTGGTCACAACATTCTTCTCCAGCAATTTTTCTTTCCTTTTCAGTATTGGCTGAATAATCTCTTCCTTTAGCAGGTGAAGAAAAATGTTCTGAGTCAATGATTGAATTAAAGTGGACATCAGGGGCTTTCCATTATTCTTGTAACAGGCTTTCAGTAACCATGATAGTTAAGAGTTCAAGTAGTGTCCTTCACAACAGCACCCTAAGATCCTATAAAAATCCATCATGATAACCAAGTCAAAATTATCTATAAATGGACCAAAGAGTGCATTAGACCCTTCTTATTGTCTCAGCTGAATCACTGCCAGCATCCAAATCCAAGTGAATCTGAGAAATCTTTTCAGGAAGGAAAAAGCTTCACAAATTACCAATTCCTAAGCACATAAGAAATGATACGTAGAAGTCAGTGAGTGCCAAATACCTTAAACAACTAAGCCTGCTATATAGCAGCTGTTGCAATGGTGGCAGAAAAGTAGTTTCTTTGCTGCTATCACTGCCACATCATAAACCTTCAATCATAAAAGTTCAATCGGAACTTATTTGCCAGCACCACTCTCCACATCTCCCAGACCTTTTCAATTCACCCAGCCTAGTTACCCTGTCAGCAGTATAAAGAGACAGGAAAAACATTTCCACACAGTCACCAAGTCTTCTCTTTCTATTTGCAAGTATTACTGTGTTATCTGTTACTGCTCTGTTTGCATATGCTGGGATATCCAGGTTCACTCAGTCATGAAACTGAGGGACTGTGGGCCAGTCACTAAGTCACAAAGAGCCCAAGGATAAATGACAAAGTCCTTGTGTCTCCTGCTCATCTGCCCCTGTCAACCAAACATCTGGGACTTCTGTCTCAGAAATGAATGTCCAAGCAAACACTTGGATCAGGAAACAGCACCCAGGGAGAAGGGGGCTTAAGGCTTCCCCTATGCCATTTTCCTAACTTGAAATGGCCTGGGAGGTGGGAGGTGTCAAGTTTTCCCAATGGGGCAAACAGTATTATGTATGTTTCTCTATCACAAGTTTCCTCATTGTAGGAAACAGTGGCTTCCCGGAGCTGTTTCAGGTTGGGGGGGAAATGGCAGGAGGGAATCTTAAGCCTCCTCTCCCTGAGTGCCACTGTCCAAGTCTGAACCAGACCTACACATGCCTTGGAACTGAGTTCTCACCATGGAACTCCCAGAGCACATCTGGTAGAAAGGATCAGGACAGATACACGGGGGGGCATGAGGACTAAAAACAGTTAAGTTAGGCAGAGAGCGAGAGCCTCTCTCACAGGAATGTTGTGAGAATCGAGTGGAGGTGGTGTGAACCATGAGTGCCTCCCTGAGCTTCTTGGAGGAAAGGCTGGGATCAAATATACATTACAACTGCACCAGGAGATTAATCTCTCCAAGCTTTTAAAGCACTCACTTCTTGTTCAATCTACTTCTACTTTGTGCTTAGTTAATGATCAGTAGTTCTGGGAGTTGTGGACAAATCTTGCAACAGAATTGATTAGTCTCTGTAGGCTTGTAATCTCACATTGCTTATGTTTGAATAACTAATTTTTAAAAAATTGGGGTGTCCACAGAATTCTAGAAATCTTTGGTGAATTCATATCCTGTCTAACTTTGTGTGATTTTGCTCTCAGTTGCTGAAATGCTACCAAGGGAGGGGACTTACTGCAGAACACCATGCCAGCTGAGCTGTTGCACAGGGTCCCTATTAAGGGGGAAAGCAGGGTCACAAATTACCTAAATAAATAAATTCTAGTACAGTCATGTTCTTCTCGAGATAAAAATATGCAAGGATGCCACCACAGACTTTTCATTCCTGAAATTCCTGACAATTTATAAATAATACCCTGAAATCTTTCTTGTATTGTGATGCCAAAACCAAGTCTCCTGTTTCCTTAGCCAATGTGAGTGTTAATTTTATTTATTTATTTATTTCTTCAAACTTATACCCCGCCCTCCCCGCAAGCGGGCTCAGGGTGGCTTCCACTAAAAACATAAATTACAATAAAATACACAGTATACAACATATTATAAAACATTAATACATAAATACAAAGTGAAGGCTGAAAAATTCATCTCGATGGTGAGTTGCAGAGATCGATTGCCATTGCCCTGGTGTCCACAGATGGTTTCTGTCGTTAGTCCATATAGTTGTTAATTCCACAGGCCGTATTTAGTTGTAACAATCTGCAGTGGCCTGCAGTAACATAAGCCTATAACAGCGGTGGCCCCTACTTAAATGCCTTGCGGAAGAGCTCCGTCTTGCAGGCCCTGCGGAACTGTAAAAGATCCCGCAGGGCCCTGATCTCTTCCGGGAGCTCATTCCACCAGGTAGGGGCCGCCACTGAGAAGGCTCCGGCCCTGGTAACGGCTAACTTAGCCTTCCTCGGGCCAGGGAGGGTCAGCAGGTTTTGAGACCCCGACCATAGTGCTCTCTGGGGTATATACGGGGAAAGGCAGTCCCGAAGGTATGTTGGACCCCGGCCATATAGGGCTTTAAAGGTAAGAACCAGCACCTTGAAACGGACTCGGTATGCTATAGGCAGCCAGTGCAGTGTCCTCAGCACAGGCTGGATGCGCTCTCGTCTAAGGAGATCCATCAACAGCCTGGCCGCGGCATTCTGCACCAGCTGCAGCTTCCGAATCTGAGACAAGGGCAGCCCCATGTAGAGAGCGTTACAGTAGTCTAGTCTCGAGGTGACCATTGCATGGATCACTGTTGCTAGGTCAGCGTGGTCGAGGAAGGGGACCAACTGCCTGATCACCCTAAGATGGTAAAAGGCCGACCTGGCAGTGGCCGCCACCTGGGCCTCCATAGTAAGGGAGGAATCCAGGAGGACGCCCAGACTCCGCACTTCCGGCACTGGCACCAATGGCGCCCCCCCTGAAGGACGGGAGTGGGATCCCCGCCCCCACACCGCCGCGACTCAAGCACAGGACCTCTGTCTTCGCTGGATTCAGCCTCAGTCGACTCAGTCTGAGCCAACCCACCACAGCCTGCAAAGCCCCATCCAGGTCCTCCGGTCTGGATCCCGACTGGCCACCCAGCATCAGACAAAGCTGGGTGTCATCAGCGTACTGATGGCACCCCAGCCCATACCACTGGGCAATCTGGGCAAGGGGGCGCATGTAGATGTTAAACAACATGGGGGACAGCACAGCCCCTTGAGGCACACCACATTCCAGTGAGTGTCTCCTGGACCGCTGTTCCCCCAATGCCACCCTTTGTCCCCGACCTTGGAGAAAGGAAACCAGCCATTGTAAGGCTAGTCCCTGAATCCCCGTGTCGGCGAGGCGGTGAGCTAGCAGCTGATGGTCGACCGTGTCAAACGCGGCTGACAGATCTAACAACAGCAATACTGCCGATCCGCCTCGATCCAGATGCCTTCGGAGGTCGTCAGCTAGGGCAACCAAGACCGTCTCCGTTCCGTGTCCCGAGCGGAAGCCAGACTGAAATGGGTCGAGCACAGAAGCGTCATCCAGAAAGCCCTGCAGCTGTGTCGCCACCGCGACAATTCAGTAACGACCTTGAAACTGGAATCTGGTTCCAGCTAGTTATATATTGCATTCATATTAAATTTGAAGCATATTTGCAAACCACTGAGATCTTGTATCTTGCCATATCTATTGCTAGAGGGATGCACCTCTCTCAGATAATTGCTTGATAAGCTGTTTCAGGAGGCACATGTCATGGTGTTTTGGGGTTTAGGCGCTACAACAACAGGAGACCATAATGACTGGTCTTTCAATATGCTGTATGATGTCTACCGTTACTTAGAAGAGCTATAAAAGCTTCTGGGTATTGTAGCTCCATGTTCGTTCTTTTTTCTTAATAGCAATGCATGGTCCCGGTCACACGGCGAATTTGCCGCAGGAGAGCCACGGGTGGTGGGCAGATTATCGGGGCACGATCACATCACAACATCTGGCAAGTGGAGCGCACCCGTGGCCAACCCGTAGCATACCACTGAGAAAGCGCAATAAAAAAACACTACCTCGTATGTAGTGGCAAACGGTTTGCCACGGGCTGCCTCCAGACTCCTGCGGTGTGATCGCACCGGCCCCTCGTTAATGCGCAGGAGGGGAGAACAGGACCCGTGGTTTGCCGCCAACGCATCGGATCATGTTCTGGCGGCTCTATTTGCACCGGAGCAATTAGCCATGCATCCCCCCCCCCCGCGTTATCCGGCCCGTGTGACCAGGGCCCTTATATGGTATAGCTACAGAAGCTGTATTTTTTGCATTTATCATGGTATTAAAGTTGCCTTTAAGTTGGACCCAGATGTATATATGGCAAGGGTACAATGATGTTCAAGTCCTGGGAGGTCCTTCTTGCCTTGGGTTGCCAACCTCGAGGTGGAGCCTGGAGACCTCCCAGAATTACAGCTGATCTCCAGATGGCATATATCAGTTCCCCTGGAGAAACATGGCTGCTCTGGAGGGTGGACTCTATGGCATTATATCCCACTAAGGTCCTTCCCTCCCCAAATCATGCCCTCCCCCAACTCCATCCCCAAGTTCTCCAAGAATTTCTCAGCCTGGAAATGTTTCTTGAATGTTCTGAGAACATTCCTGTATCCTGCATCCTTAAATGGTTGTATGTCAGTGCTTCCCACTTCCAAAGTTGATTCATGCATGCTCTTTGAGAATGCATTTGTTTGTCTTCACTCCACTCACACAATCCCATTATTATCTCAGTTCTTATCTATGGCCCCGTTCACACGAGGCATTTGCTGCGCTGAAGGCACGATAGTCCCACAGATTTTCCGGGCGCGATCACACCGGAACATCTGGGAGGCGTAGCGCACCCATGGCGTCCCACCGAAGATGCGCATTTAAAAAGTACCTGGGACGACCTACTGGTAAATGGTTTGCCACGGGCTGCATGTGGACTCCCTGGGTGTGATCGCGCCAGCGTGCGGCTTTCTCCCCCGTCGTCCTCTTTGCCGTGGGGAAGCCACCGTCGCATCTGATCGCATAATGGCGCATCAGAATGTGACGGCGCAAATAGCAGCGCTTCCCCTCCGCATTTTCCGGCACGTCTGACCGGGGCCAAAGTAAGGCATTTTCAACCTGCTTTTCTCTATGGTGGGCTCCAGGAGAGTTACAATATTATCTAAAAGGAAATATCAAATAAAATTAAAGTCAGCACAACTCAAACCCATAATAAGAGATCATATAAAATATGCATAAGCACATTAAAATCTCCACCTTACAGTGGAGGGTCCTTCCTAACATCTTCGGGAAGGCCACTGTACAATACAGGAGCCTCTGAAGGAAGATCTCTGGTCCAAGCAGACAAGGACCATATCAGCCTTCATGTACCTACCTTAAATAGGCCTTGATCTGAAGAAATGCTGCACAGGAGAAAATGGGGAGAGGCAGCCTTGTAGATATTAGACTGTTAAGTGCTTATAGGTAATACTTTGTTTTAAGTTACCATTGCATGTTTTCCTATTTATGTCTGTTCTTTTAATGTTTTCCCATTCGAAAGGAAGGATCCAACATCACTCCCAGATTCACAATAGTCAAATTGACCCACCAAAATTTGGTAGTGGTAGTATGCCTATTTGATTTAACTGGGGCTTCATCTCTTGCATTTTGCTTCAACTTGTGCATTTCAGCAAAAA
>NW_015160208.1:1700078-1754849 GCF_001447785.1 Gekko japonicus
TTTTAGATACTTGCTAAGACATCTCTCTATACTGGATACTTCAGTGCACATGGGCAATTCCCCCCTTTTGATTTTTTATAAGCATAATTAGTAGACATGCTCAGCCACTGTCTTTTTAAAGTTTAATTTGAATAGGCATACCCAGGATCTTCAACTTCTTCCCATCTCACATACACAGCAGTGCATGCAGCCTGCAGCTGGGAATCCAAAAAGGCACTGTTTTCATCTTATGAACACAAGAAGAGACCTGCTCGATTAATCCAACCCATCTAGTCCAGCAGCCTGTTTCTCACAGTGGTCACCCATATGCCCTGGAAAGCCACAGAAGAGGCAAAAAGTTCCAAAGCCTCCCCAGTGCTGTCCCTCGCCCAGCAACCAGCATTCAGATGCATTCAGAAACCCCTGGACTTGGGAAGTTTCATGCACTGATAGACCTATTCTTCTTAACTTATCCAATTGCCTTTCTAAAACCTTCTAGTGGCCATCTCTTCATCCCATGGTAGTGAGTTGTGCTATTGATGGTGTGTTGTGTGAAATACCATCTTTTGCTTGTCCTCTACCTACTGTCAATCCACTTCATGAGGTGCCTTCAAGTTCTAATTTTTTTTCTTTCTGTTCCAAAAGTGTCTCTATAAAATTCTGCATGCTATGGAGAATGAAGATAAGCCTCTGTTATTTATTTTATTGATTTACATTATTTATAGCCTGCTTTTCTCACAGAGACTCAAGGCGGATTACACATCAACAAAATGGGACATTCAATAAAATATGCATTAGGATTCTAGAAGTCTGGAACCACCAAAAAGAAGTGAAGCATAGCATAAGTATTAACACGACTTATTAAGCAGTGCAAAACTTACACAATAGGATTCTGTTTACAGTAAGATATAAACAGCAGTACAGAACACAGTCCCTAATCGTTTATCCAAGTATGTTTGTGAACCATTTTGTACAAGGCAACCCTATTGCCTGAGCAGCAAAGCTCTCTTGAACAGTTCAGTTTTGCATAGTTTGCATAATGCGAGGAGAGTGGGAGCCTTTCTGGCCTCCCTCAGGCAGGCCATTCCACAAGGTGGGGGCCACAATGAAGAAGGCACATTTATGGGCAGCTGCTGATTTTGTAGGCTGGCACCTGCAGAAGCTCTTGCTGACATGAGCAAAGCTGTCATGGTGGAGCACAGGGGGAGAGGTAAATCTGTAGTTAAGATGGGCCAAGGCCATGAAGGGCTTTGTATATGATAGCCAATACCTTAAATTGAGATGGGCAGCCAGTTTAGTGTAGTGGACTCTAATCTGGGAGAACCGGGTTTGATTTCCCCACTCCTCCACATGCAGCCAGCTGAGTGACCTTGGGTCTGTCACAGTTCTCTCAAGAGCAGTTCTAAAAAGAGCTCTCTCAGCCCCACCTGCCTTATAGGATGTCTGTTGTGGGGGGAGGAAGGGAAGTAGATTGTAAACCACTCTGAGACTCCAAGTGAAGGGTGGGGTATAAACCAACTCTTCCTCTTCTTTCTCTTCTGTAATATGCATGCTCCATCTAGCTCCCGATAATAGCTGAGCTGCAGAATTCTGCCCCAGTTGTAGTTTCTGAATTGGTTTTGAGGGGAGACCAACGTACAGCGCATTACAGTAATCTAGTCTTAGTGTTACTGTGACATACATCCAGGTGGCCTCATCAACAATGGCCCCTGCCACACGGGGGGAGGGAGTACGGCAAAAGTGCGGTTTTTTAAAGCCGCACCAAAAGAAACATGTGGCGGAGGGATCACATAGAACCCCTGAGCCGCCGCACAGTTCCTCCCCGGCACCATCAGATGCCGGGGCGGGGGGACTACTGAAGGGAGAGCGAGGCTACCAAACTTCGCATGTGTGCACGTGCGCAGTTCAGCCAGGAGCCTGGATTGCTCCGGGCGACGGGCGCAGTGGCAATCCCACGGCCACGCTTGCTGCGGTGCTTCAGGTAAGTCCTCCTCTGTAGGAAATTCTTTTTTGCAGCGGCTTTTCCAGGTTTAAGATCAGGGACGGGTGCGCACCGCTTCCCAGATGTTGCGGTGAGATCGCGCCCGTTTGCTGCACCTCCGATCCATCCCTCTCCCGGGCCAAAATCTTCTGTGTGACCGGGGCCTGTATCAAGGTAAGGGAACATTTTATGAGCTAGCCTGGGATTGAAAGAAAGCCTTTTTGCCACTGCATTAGCTTGCTTCTCCAGTAGTAAAGTTGAATCCAATGTAACCCAAAGCTTCTGAGTCAGCAAGGGTCAGCTGAACTCCATTAAAAGTGGGGAGAACAATGTCCTTCACAACCACCATCTTCCCAACAAGCATTATCTCTGTCTTTTCAGGGTTTAGATTTTGATTTGTTCACTTTTAGCCCATTAACCACAGTAGCCAGGCAGCAATTCAGGACCTCTACTGCATCACCAGGCAATTTGGATAAGGATATATAGAGCTGGGTATATCATCAGCATATTGAAGACAACGAACTCCAAAACTACAAACAATTTGTCCCAAAGACTTTACATAGAGATTGAAAAGCTTGGAGAATAGAATAGCGCCCTGTGGAACTCTGCAAAAAAGGTCCCACACTGATGGTAACAGGTTTCTAACAGCACCCCTCTAAGTCCAATCCGTGAGGAATGATTTGAACCAGTTCAATGCACAGCCCCGATGCCTACTTCTGCCTTCAAGTGCCTCAACAAGATGGCATGATCTACTGAATCAATGGCTGCACATAAATCCAGTAATAGCAACAGAGAGGTATGGCCTTTGTCTACACTCAAAGGTCATCAGCTAAAGCTAGCCAAGCCATCTCTATCCCATAGCCTGACATAAAGCAGACTTAAAAGGGTCTAGAGCAGATGAGTTATCCAAGAAGACTTGGAGTTGGTCTGCTACTGCTGTCTCAATCACTTTGCCCAGAAAGGGTAGATTAGAGACCAGGTGATAACTGGCTACATCATTTTTCTGTAAGGATGTTTTTTTTTTTAATAGCAGATGGATAACCAACCACCTCTTTGAGCAGCCAAGGGAAGGTGCCCTGAGTTAGTGACTGATTCATAATACATACTGAGGGTTTGTCAATGTGGTGCTTACCTGAGTTTAGCAGCCAAGATGGGCAAAGATCCAAAGTACAAGTAGTGGCTTTCACAGATCCCAGGATCTTGCAACATCCATCACGGAAACTGGATCAAAACCATCCATAAATAGATCAGGCAGTGTATTGGGCCTTTCTTCTGGTATACCTACATATGTTATTATGTCTCCCCTAGTTATCTTTTGTGTATTCAAAGCTTCAAACTTTTTATTCTTTACTTGTAGGGAAGGTGGTTTAATCGATTCATTTTGGTTGCCCTTTTCTGCAAAAACAAACAAGCAGCAAAAGCCTGTACTGTTGCAGGGAGAACCAAGAAGCCAAATTGTTCAAAACGAAAGGAAAATTGATTGTTTGCTGCACAGCTCATATACTCTTCCCAGAGTCACATATGTACCTCCACATTTCTTTCCCAAATCATCATACTAAATTCGTTTGAAATTGGATACAATAAAAATGCTGAACTGTAGATCTGAACAAAGGATGTGCACATATAAGAAGCCAAGAACAGAACTGGCAGGGGAGCCAATAAGGCTGTATTATTACATAATTTACTGTCGCCATATACTACAGATCTGCCGATTCCAGTGTTGATACACTGGCTCTAGTGTGTTTGATTATACACAAAGTGTTTCGCCTGGAAGACGGAAAAATCAAGAAGGTAGGATTTGTCCTGTGGAGTGCCACAGGGTTCCAATTCTTTCACCTGTCCCCATCTATATGAGGAGGTTGAATGAGATCATCTGGAGTTCAGGACTGGATATCATCAATATGTAGATGACATTCAGTTCTATAGTCCATTATCCAAGCCTCCAGATATGTCCATCTTGGCTCTGAATCAGTGCTTTGAATCTGTGGTCCAAACAAGCTGAAGCTGAATGAAGATAAAACAGAGGTGATGCTGTTCAGGAAGGCTAATGGCCTTGAGGGACTGGATTCACTTGTATTGGATGGAGTTGGCATTTTCATAACAGGTTAAGAGCCTGGGGTATTGGAATAGTTGGCATAGTGGCCAAGAGCACATTTTATCAGCTGCATTTGGTTAGAAAACTCACTTGTTTCTTAGGCTCAGCTGATCTGGCTATGCTGATCCATGTTTTTGTAACTTCATAGGTGGACTTCTGTAAGTCATTCTGTGTTGGGCTGTCCATGAAGACAAGCCAGAAATTGCAACTGGTTCAGAATGCAGCAGTACCATTATTGTCAGGGGCCAGCCAATGGGGACATATCTCATCCATCTTAAAAGTACTACATTGGCTGCCAGTTTGTGTCTGAGTCCAGTTCAAGGTGCTGATTATGATAGAGCCCACATATCAAAAAGGCCATCTCCTCCCATATGTCTCTGTGCACCAATTATGACATCTACTGGCTGTTCCCCCACTGAAGGTAACCCATCTGATACCAACCAGACTTCGTGCCCTTTGCATTTCAGTTCCCACTTTGTGGAATCATCTCTGTGAAGAGGTAAGGGGAGAGCTGTCTTGAGAAATTTTCACAGTCCACCAGCACTTTTAATGGTGAATAAGCTGCAAGTATTCTGGAGGGGGGTTGTTATCTGGGGTTTTATTTTGTTGGTTTTAAATTTAGAAGTTATAATTATGCCTTGAGCCATGAAGAAATTGAAGATATAAATATTTAAATTAATAAATAATCTGCTTTTCTTTCTCTCTTTGGATATGGCACAAGAGCCCCAATTGCTAAAACATACAGAGGTGCAGAACTGGATGGCAAACAAGATAAAAGTTACATGACAAGAAAGAGGAGCTGAACTTATGCAATGCAAGAACATTAAAGCTCCAGTGACAAATATGTCCGATTATGTGACGGGAAATGGAAGCATTCCTCATAACAAAAAAACTGCTTCTGGATATAATGTAACAGTTGTGCAATTATTACACTCAAATTGTCAAACAAAAGCTCTTATTTAGCAGAAGAGAGCATCACCTGTCACAGAACAGCAAGCATGAAGACCAGCCATCTCTTTAAAAAAGAAAATAGATATCAGTGTTTACAGAGTGTTGTGCAACTCATTCTTTGCCTCACTTGAGGGCTGTCACAGGCACGTAAACGTCATATAATGAATAAGCAATAGGCATTTATATCACTGATTCAAAATAACCCCCAAGAACTACAGAGACAGGTTGGAAAGAAAATTAATGTACACAGTATGTGATTTTTTAAAAAGTCAAAATGCAACAGGGCTCAAGCAGCTTTTCTGAAATCATATCATTTGCTCAAGAGTTTTGGCTCCTGATTTCACATGTTTTTGCTTAGCACAATAAAAAAGGCACTCTGAACACGTTCAGGAGCACCCTTTTTATTCTCTCATATTCTGGAGCATGATTGGAATAGAAAAGATTTCAAGGGCTCAGCAGAGACTCAAATTAATCTGTGAGTACAATAACGCCTTTATTAGATGTGAGTTTGGAGGTAGATCTTGTACAGAAGATATCAGAGGCAACCTTCTGGCAGAGTTCTATGGATAGTTTCAGACTGGTCTCCCTGACTGATGTCAACAGAGTGCTTGAGGTTATGAAGGCCACGTACTGCAAACTGGATCCCTGCCCATCATAGCTATTAAAGTCCTGAAGGGAGAAAGTGGAAACTCCCCCGGGGAAGATTATTAATATGGTTCTTTTACAAAGAGTGTTTCCTTCACAGCTGAAAGAAACTGTGATTAGAGGATAAGAGGGATGCAAGTAATTATTGACCTGTGTCCAGTCTCCCAGCTGGGGACAAGGTGATCAAAGCAGGTTACAGCAGAGCAACTACAAGTATTTCTAGTTGCCCTTGACCCATATCCATCTGGCTTCAGACCTCAATATGGAACTGAAAAATACCAGCAGCCTTGACTAATGATCTCTGGCTACAGTTGTTGTTGTTGTTGTTGTTCAGTCGCACAGTTGAGTCCGACTCTTCACAACCCAAGGGAGCACATCACGTCAGGCCTTCCTGTCTTCCATCGTGCTCTGGAATTAGGTAAGGGTAATCCTCACTGTTGATACTGCTAAATCTATTCATAGCATCTGATACTGTCAACCATGATATTTTATGGATTGGCTACAACTGATATTTGCAATAAAACGTGTATTCTCCTCTACCTGATCATTCTTAGCTCTCTGCAAACTATCAGACAGGAACATCACAGTCTGTTTTTGTGTCATCAGCATACATGGTATTTTACAGATCAACACAAGCAAAAGACAGGTCCATGCCTCCTGGAGCTCACATTCTAAATTTAGACTGGGGAAAGAAAGGGAAGCAAAGGTAATAAGTGATTATTGTGAGCAAATGCAGTTGTAAACACTTGGTCTCACTGAGGATGTAAACTAAGGGGCTAAGTCAAAAGCTTTACAAAATGAGAATGATGCAGGGTTTTAAAGCATCCATTGGTCATCTTTCTTCTTGTGTTCATATTAGTGCGGTATAACATTTATGCATTCAATATCTCAAAAAGGTTGCTGCCCCCCGCTACCTTCAGTGATGAGGCATTGAAATGCTCGTTTTGGATTTGTTATCTCAAAACTCCCATTTTCTTGCTTCTGGTGCAATTTATATCTGTTGGAACAGATGTCAACAAGAGCCATATAGTAATGAGGTAAATGCATCCAGTAGCTAATCAATATCAGTTAGGAAGATAAAACTCCAGTCTTGTGTAATCTCATATTTCAGTTATCTGAGGTAAATGGGATGAAGATGATGGCTTCATATCTTTTGTCTAATCCCAGATATATATATATTTTAGGGAAGAATGCAAAGAGAAATAAAGGAATTGGGAAAATCTTACTCCTACTTCAAAGCCAAGAATATATATCCTGACATGTAAGGTTATCCCTACAGCAGACTGTGTGAAAAACTCCTGCAAACACCATTGCATTGTTTCATGGTGTTCTCCAAGTAAGGAGTCTTTTGGTTCCATGGCAACCTGATATCCACCCCCATTCTCTGATTTTGTCACTGAAAGTAAAACCCTTATACTATGCCATCTGGTGTGTCAAAGATTAAAGGTAGAGAGATTCTTTTTCAATGTTTCAACTGTTCTTTTAAAAACACTTATTTAAATCTGTTTAATTTTAAATAGTGTTGCTTTTACATTCAAGTGATAGGAGGAGGAGGAGATTGGATTTATACCCCATCCTTCACTACCTGAAGGAGTCTCAGAGTGGCTTACAATCTCCTTTCCCTTCCCCTGCCCACAACAGACACCCTGTGAGGTAGCTGGGGTTGAGAGAGCTCTCTCAAGAACTGTCCTTGAGAGAACAGCTCTGAAAGAACATATGACTTACCCAAGGTCACACCAGCAGCTGCATGTGGAGGAATGGGGAATCAAACCCAGTTCTCCCAGAATAGTGTCCATGCTCCTAACCACTACACTAAACTGGTTCTTACTTATCTTCTTGCCTGTTTGCCTGACCCATTCAGTTTTGTGCTCTGAGGAGATTCATGATGGGAGTTGGTAGCTGGATGTCCACCGGAGTCTGAACTGGAAAAAATACTAGATCTTTGGGTTTTTTGGTGTCCTAGGAATTGTCCAGATGTAGTCCGCTGGAGTAGTGCGACCTTCAGCTACACCAATAAATTGAGTCTCTGGCCAGTTTTTGTTCTCTCTGCAAATTACAGTGCAATCCTACATAGAGTTACATTCTTCTAAACCCATGCACTTAACTGCTCTTAGAAGGATGTAATTCAGTTTAGGATCACACTGTTAATGCAGTACAAGCAGAACAAGACACTGTCTCTGAAACTTAATGATAAGACAGCAGGTTAATGTACTACTTGTGAGTAGAAGTGCTAGGCTAATTACAAAAATTATGAAGAAAGGTACAGGAGTATGAAAGCTTTCCACTGAGATGCCACCAACTTTAATAATTCCTTTATACCAAATGATTCCAAGCCTTACCAGGGTGTAATGGTATTCTTTCAGGTTTTTCTGAATGAGATTCACACTTTGAGATAATATGTTTGTCAAGGAGTTAAAGGAGCCAAAAATAAACTATTTTTAAATAATCTGCTGACATTTCACAAATACTACTTATCTGTTGCAAAACTGAAGAAAATTATCTGGTCGTCTTAAGATATAAGGCCAGGAACTGCTGCTTACACTTGGTGCATGGAAGTGGCTACAATTTTGTCCCAAAAATCTTTCTCTTTTTTCCTTGACCAGGAGAGAATGAATTACTAACGACAGGCTGGAAATAAACAACATCTCTGGCTTGAGTTGGAAAGCCATTTCTTCCAACCTCATGGCTATTGGTTGGACTCCTTTGCCTAGTTTGACATGAACATAAGCTATAGTGAGGAAACTTAGGAAGCATGATGAATTTTTAAATGCAAATCATGAGGAAGAACCTAACTTCCGCTTGAAATGGAAGCAGAATGTACAGCTTGCAAGATGGAAGGTTTTCTACCAAGCTTATAAGACAACATTAAAGGTTGTCTTTTTTCTAGAAATTCTGTTGAATCTGTTGGGGGGGGGGGCTGCTGTGTTGTCTCTCTAATGACCTCATAGGCACAACATTAGTTTTGTGTATTGATGGCCTCTGCTATCAGAAACACCAGCTGGATTCTCAACCATAGCTTTTCAATCTGGAGGAGAAGTGTATCTTGTATCTTGTAAATGGAGGAAACTGGCATCCTACACCCACTGTTAACCAACTCCCCTGAAGCCTGTGTATCTTGCAAGAATGCTTAATGATAACATTGATCTCCATGACCATCCCACCCTCAAAAGCCACTGGCTGGTTCTGGTTCTCTTCTTATTGAAATCCTGTGGGAATTATTGTCTAAAAGTACATTAGCATGTTACTTTTCTATTGGGGGGGCATGCAGGATTACAGATGCTGAAGTGAAGAGCATGCTGGATCCTCTGACTTTTTCCATTTTATTTCCTTTTTTATCATCACCAGTGACTATTGTTTTGTTCACATATTCTGAGTGTTTGGGTTAAGATGGCCTACCCAACACTTCACAACAGGACAACAATCCCTCCCAACTTCCACCATTTGGATGCCATTGATCAGTTGCAGAAGCCACTATGGGGTCTCATACATGCTTTTGGAAATTCTCGTGAGTTTGAATACAAGATATTCATTCCTGCCTTTGTCATGGTTTTGTATATATTCCAAATATGGCAAAGGAACATGGTGGTCCATGGTTTGGTGTAGTTTGGTGTAGTGGTTAAGTGTGCGGACTCTAATCTGGGAGAACCGGGTTTGATTCCCCACTCCTCCACTTGCACCTGGCTGGATGACCTTGGGCAAGTCATAGTTCTGATAAGAGCTGTTCTTGAAAAAAGAGCAGTTTGTGTCAGAGCTCTCTCAGCCCCACCTACCTCACAGGGTTCTGTTGTGGGGAGAGGAAGGGAAAGGAGTTTGTAAGCCGCTCTAAGACACCTTTGGGTAGTGAAGGGCGGGGTATAAATCCAATCTCCTCTTCTCTTCTTCTCTTCCTATGCTATATTTACTAATTTCTGCATCCGTAACCACCTTGGTCCTGTTGGCCTTTCAGAAGAATCAAACCTTGCTGCTTTTCCTTCTCTATTAGGTATATAGAAACCAGAGGCTTTCTGCAGCACATTTCATGATATATAGCAAATGAGCATAAGCACTCAGCTTCCATATGGTAGCCTTTCCCAAACTACCCTGCTTAAAAATTTCTTGCTTCTAAGGAATTACGATTTTCTGCTCTCACCCTCAGTATGATTACACTTAATGAGATAGTGGAAGGAACTGTCAGCCTCCCCCTCACCACCGCTGCCATTACAATCGTCTTGCCTACACATGTGGAATAATTACAGGGGGAAATGGAGAAAGCCTGGCACCTACTGCCAACGTAATCCCACTTCCCCTCTCCTATGACTCATCCTGACGGACTTCTTTGTAACTGAACATCTCTCATGGTGGTGCTGATAGGATTCTTATCATCTCTTCTAGTGATCTGTGAAAATTTACATCTGCAGCATAGTTGCAACTGTGCACAAAGGTGAGATGCAAATTCACCAACTTAGACTTCATTGTTCAAAAAAGTATAAGTAGTACATCAACAGGTATATAAATAGATAGATATTCCTGCACTAACATATATAATATTTCCTACATATAGTGTAGAAAATATTATATATGTTAATATATATCTACATCTTTTAAAGCAGTGTGTGTGTATATAGGCAAGCCATGTTGCTGGCAACTCACTTTTCATGCATGCGCACTGGCCCTTGCCTTCAACTCCGCCCTGCCCACCGGCCACTCTGAACAAAGCCCCACCAAGCAGGAGGAGGAGATGGCAGCTGAGGCAGTGCACAAAGATGAAGGGGCAGCTGAGGGGGAGAAACAGCTGTGGCGGGCGGCCTCTCTTGCGCTCTCTGTCCCCTCAGTCAGTCATGGAGGAGGATGAGGTCGCAGTGCCTGAGGCAGCACACAAAGATGAGGTAGCAGCGGATGGGGGAAAACCTCTCTCCCGCCTTTGGGTCGCCTTCCCCTCAGTCAAGCTCCACTTCAACTGCATCCCTGTCTCTTTAAACTAACTTCCTCCCCACCACCACCATGGAGTTGAATGGTTCCCTCTCCCTGCCCCCCACCTGCATCCTCAGCCAGGCCAAGAATGGGATCAAGCAAGTCAGGAAAGGAATGGGGGGGGGGGGAATGGGACAGAGTGAGAAGCTGAGAGAAAGAGAGAGACAGATGGCTGAAGACAGTAACGGGAGGGCAGTTTAGTGACTTTTACTTTGTTTACCTCAGGCACCTATGGCGCCTTGGTCCCCGCGACATTCTAAAGGATCTTGTGCCTCCTCTGAAATCGCCTGAGAAGCTGGAGGTCAATTCAGTGTGCATGTCCACGAAAACTGATACCTAGAATTAAACTTTGTTGGTCTTACAGGTGTCAATGGACTCAAACTTTGTTCTGGAAATCAGTTAAGTGCTGGCTTGTAGCAAGCCCCTGGCTCCAGCACTCTGCACCAACCCCTGGGGACCTCACCAAACCTGACCCTCCCAAGGCTTCACCCCAAATCTCCAGGAATTTCCCAGCCTGGAGCTGGCAACCCAAAGGAGAACTGATCTCTATAGCTGGGAGATCCATTGTGATTCCTAGAGAGCCACTGTCGCTACTGCTGCTGTAAGTAGAAGCAGGTAGACGATTGGGAGAATGACGGGGTGGGGGGCAGAAAGGGAGAGGAAGCGACAGGCATGCAGGACAGAGAGCGTAAGAGAACAGGTGGCAGGAGGGAGGAAGAGTGAGAGACAGAGAAGTAGGGGGAGGAAGCAAAGGTGGGGGGATGGTATAGCCGCTCCCACAAATTTCCTGCGGGTCCCCATTTGTATTTCATATAAAAACGTTGAGCTAAGATGGTGGTTGCCTTTTTTAAAAGTATAATTAGGTAGCTACTGCATTCCAAAAGGGGAACTAATCTTTGTAGCTGGGAGATCCATTGTGATTCCTGGAGACTGCCACTGAGACTGCAGAGAGGGAGGAAGCAGGTGAGTGGCTCGGAGCACCACCACCACGGAGCCTCTTTCTAGAGCTTGCTGTATTTATTCCCACAGCAGACCTTATTCCTAGATGGAGAGTGTGTGCGGGAAATATTATATATATTAGTGCAGAGAAGCAACCTACTTTCTTAGAAAAACAATTTATTGACCTTTTCCACATGATTTATTTCTCCTAGGTCCTATGCTGTTAGGAAAGCACATTTTTTTCTCACTTCCCAGCAGCATTGTAATATATCTGTGCTTTTCCCCAGATTTTTCCCAGATTTGCTCCAATCTTTCTGAAACTTGGTTTGCTGTGAAGTGTTGGGAAAGACTCCAGCAAAGCCTGGATGGCTGCCTTGTGGGTGAGAAACTTCCGATTTTCCCAGTCCTGTCCAAACAGTAATTTGTCCTGCCTCTGTTCCTTCATATACAGGGTCATTCCCCCTTCATACACAGGGGGCACTGGTAATTCAGTATATAAAAATCTGCATATCAGCTTCTCTGAATTTACAGTTTTCATTTTTAAAAGTCTCGAGCCCCTTTTGTTCCAGAGATATGCGTTTTCCCTTATAGCTTTGCAACAAATGAAGCTGGGAATTCACTGAACCTGATAAATTTATAGTTGTATCGATATACAGTTTCTAATTATATTAAAAACTGGAAAAGCCCAGTGGTGTGGGGAGGGGGAATAGCCGCTGGCACAGGACTGGACAAGGACATCTGCCATGTGGAAGCCTTTTGTTGCTCCTTATTTTGGCAGCCGCTGCAGCAACAGGGAAACCACGTGTGGTGGGTTGCACCGTCCAAGCATTTGTGAAGGGACTGGAAGAAAATTTAGTCTTCCTTCTTAGTGCTGTTTTACTTGCCTGTAGCCAGAATTCCTGATCATGACTTGCTGCACATCAGATGCAATAAATGTCATCCCAAGCAGAAAGCGGATTGCCATATTATCTCAAAGTCCAGAGGGGAAGCAGAGTGTCCCTTGTTCAAGTGAAGCCAAATGAGAATCATGGGCGGCTGTCATCCTAACAGCTGGAAAGAGATATACAGGTTGACAGAGGGGATCCTTTGCCCCAGAGGCTCCATTATGCCACCTTTCATCTGTTATGCTTTTTGATCACTGCATATGCCTCTAGCTGAAACTGTGTGTATTGCAGTGAGTACTATGCAAATATAATTAATGACTAAGGATGATTGGAGTGTAAGGTATGGTGGCATCACTGACACAGAAACTCCCAGTTTGTTTTGGAATGCATTCTTCATGAATTTATGTTAATGATCTGCTTGCTGGTTCCAGATCAGTTGTTTATACCAAAATGGAAGACAGAAGACGAGCAAAAGTATAAACTCCCAACTAAATGATTTGGGGAGATGGCTGCATTCACCATGTATTGCTTAAGTAAAAATGTGCCAAGCTTTGGCACTGTGAGATTTCCCTTCACTAGAAATTCCCTGTTGGCTGCTTCCTAGATTTTTTTCTGTGCTTCTCCCCCCCCCCCCCATGAGTCTGTGTGCACCTCCCTGTAAAGGTAGAAGATGTCAGTCTGCAAGTCCAATGTGTGTGGCAAAACAAAGTACTGGTATACTTGTTCCCAGCACAGTATTAGCAGTAGATTTTTACCAGCATAAGCCATGACAAAAACAAATGCCCCCAATACAGATAATGTTAACAGTATGCTGCTTTAATTGGGAAGGCTGAGTAATGATGCATGTGACTTCTAGGATGGGAGAGGTCAGAACCACTTGTGCCTCCTGTAGCAATTTCTCATGACTAGCTAACTGTGTGTGTAATTTTCTTCAGGGTAGAGCTTAGAAATGGGACAAGAATATAGGAGATTACAGAATTGCTCTTAGGCTTTCTTCGGTGTGGTGCGGAAATCTGTGTACTAAATATAATCTTAATTACTGACTGTGTGAGGACATCGGGTTAGTGACCTCAAGGTAAGTTCTAGCCCTTTGATTCATTTCTTACCAGTGAATTATGGTACTGTTTAGTTCATTACAACTGTTCAAATAAAAACTGTATATTGACTTTACTTAGGGCCTCCTCCATATTATCTTTACTACAATGGCGGCCCCTTTTCTGTGGCGGCCCCTTACTGGTGGAATGAGCTCCCGGATGACATCAGAGCCCTGCGGGACCTTTTACAGTTCCGCAGGGCCTATAAAACGGAGCTCTTCCACCAGGGTTTCGATTAGGGTGCCACCTTTCAACATCATGGCCCTGGCCCCAACATCAGCATTAATTTAATAACTAACAGCCTGGCAAGAACCCAGATTATGGTGGTAGTTGACCATTTGGATGCTGAGAGAACGCCGCCATCTTTTATTAACACTTATGTTCCTGAATACCTAAATTTTATATGTTGTGGTTTTAATTCAACTTTCTATGTTTTAATATATCTTGTTGTTGTAATATATATATATATTCTGTAAGCTGCCCTGAGCCCGCCACAAATAAATAAAATAAAATAAATAATGGCATTTTTGGATCAAATGTGATGGCAGTAGTCAAAAGTTCGGGGGGGAGGGAAGAGGTGTTTCACGTAATGTATATCTGAGCTGTGGTAGGGGCTGGGTGTTCAGGCTCTTAGTCAACAGGCTTTAAGCCTTATATAACACCGGGGCCAGAAGGTAATACTTGCAACATAGAGATACCATCATTCTCCAGAGTGATGTAACTCTGTTTACAGACTCCTAAATGTAAATGTCACCACAGGCAGAAATAAAGGGTGTTTATAAAGTTTGTCTACTGCCAAAAGTGGATCTAGCATTGATTTTATTTATTTTTTGGTCAAAGTAGAAGCTCAGCCTTCTGAAACTATGATGTGGTGTTCTGAATCCATATGGTGGGAGTGACTGAGATGTAAATAGAAACCACGTTTGAGCAATAAATATTAATCTATATACTAAGGTGGAGTTCTGAATCAGGATCAACCAGTTCTGCTATTGAAAGTGCTTTAGAGCATGAAATTACGTAATTGCCAAAATGTAGTTGATGCTTCAGAGGGTATTTCACATCAGCCTCTTCTCTTCTTCTGTAGTATTCCCAAGCACTGTAATTCTGCAGCTAGCAAGTTGATGAGCAAGACTATTATCTTTCAAAGAAGAATACTGTTTTATTTCGGTGCACTAGCATCATTTTATGGCACCATGAACCAGCAGAGCAGAGGGCCAAATTTCAATTCCCTAGTGCCTGTAGCATTGGGACTTCTAGTCAGAAGATGAATGGCGGGCACTCTGAACTGGCCCCATCATCATGGACCAGAATCCTGATAATTAGCTGATCTCAAGGAACAAGTCCTATGCCACTGTCTTTAATTTCTATGTGTGCTGCAATCCCGGGGAAGTCCCAAGACTGTCCCTCTGCTTCCATACTCCTTTCCTGATTTCTTCCTGCCTGCTGCCTCTTTCAGCAGATGGTTGATTTCCTGGCCTGCCCTCCTGTACCCTCCCACTGTGGAAACTGGGCAATATAAGAGTCTTGTGGCACCTTTAAAGACTAATGAATTTATCATAGTATAACTTTTGTGAGCCAGAGCCCTCTTTGTCAAATGAACAATTTTGTTGGAAATTTGTCCTGACTTCCTGCATGTGCTGCATCCTGGCCCACCTCCTCTGTTTACATGTATCTGAACTTGGGCAACTGCAAGGAAAAAATATTGTGAAAAATGGGTTGAAAATGTACCTTCGCGTTGGACAGGTCACCTACTCTAACAGGTCTGCAAGATCTGATTTGTAACTGGTCTTTCCCACATGAAGACTATAAGGGCTACGGTCAGACGAGCAGTTTGATATCAGATATTATGGATATCAGCGCTTTCACCCCACATTTCCAGATGTCTGAACTCCCCTGTTACAAACCCAAGCCAGTTGGGAAGTGTGAACCTTCCGTTCTGTCTCTGCCCTCTCTTTAGCGATGTGTGCATAATCGCCCCAAGTGTCTGGGTCAGCCAAGTTTCTTTGGGGTAGAGCTTGGAAACAGTACAAGAATATGGAAGAGTAATAAGCAGCCAAGTTTCTGGGTCAGAGGACTCTGTGGCTGACACACCGCAATAATATGAATGATCGACCACAGGGCGAGCACACAGTGAAGCCAGCTCAGGGTGGGATGTCTGATCAAAACTTTGTTACATCCATTACAAAATAAAATGGTGTAATTAGAGAGGTGGCCAGATTGCACCAAGCCTGTTGTCTGACCACAGCCAGAGTCTGCCTCTTTCACCCAACCCTGACGTGTGCCTTTAGGATGGTAAAAGAATATAACTGAAACCATGCCTAATATTTTCCAGAACCTTTTAGTGGAAAGAAGAACCTTTTAGTGGAATCAGAAGTCTGGTTTTTTGCATGAATTCTTTACAAATACATTTTTAAGAGAATGTACTTTTGCAGGCTATTTACCCCCAAGTTCATCAGTTCAGTGTCCATAGTTCAATTAACAGTGCTTTAAAACGGCTCTGGGGCAGCAGTTGACATGGAGAATCATAGATTTTCGGACTTCCAGCAGAATGAAGACCAATTTTTACCACTGTAGGGGGGAATGCTACAATTAAGCTGCTGATGCAAATTGATCCAACTTTTAATCAAAAACCTCCCTCTAAAAGATAATGAAGAGTGATTTGATGCTAACAAAGTTTGTTGTTTAAAAAAATCCTTACTTATAAAGTAAAATCAGTAATGTAAAAGACATTGTTCCCAAACAGGTTCTCTAAATGCTTTGAATTCTGTTTGTAAACTAGTGCCATTTGTTTACCTTTGCACTGAACTGCAAAGGAACTCCTCATTTGCCCAACAGGATGCACTTAGCCAGTGTTGAAGGTGGGCTGGAATGAACGGCTCTGGAGTACACCAGCGTTTCAGAAAAATATGTAATCTGCGTTCATAACTCTATTTAGCTGACATTTTTAGTGTATGTTAAATAGCTCAAAGATAAGAGGGAAGTTCATGTTTTTGGACCAGACAGCACTCTGAAACTGCCAACAAGCATAAGTGCCTCCCACTACTGTTCCTCCGCACTATCATAATGTCCAAAATAGAGCTTTCACATTTTCCCCCTTCATTGCTCCCACAGCTTATGAGTCTCCATGCTGGGACAATGTGGAGGCACAGGAAATGAGATGCAACTGTTCTTCTTGCTCCCTTCATATCAGCAGAACAAGAGCTGCTCTTCGAACAAGCATGGTTCCATAGACGGTTGGATCTTAGTCTCAGATTAGCCATGGATGCAATGGATAGTTTTGCTTTGTTTGCTTTGTGAAACCGCAGTGCTTATTACCTTCTTCTCATAGTTACAATTAATGCACTAGAGACTGTAGATCACATGTTGTGTAGGTATGTTAACTCTAAATAACTCTCACTGAACTCAATGGGACAAGACCCATGCTTAAAATGACAGCCTTTTGTAATCTAAGGCCCCGGTCACACGGAAGGTTTTGGCCCGGGAGATGGATGGATCGGGGCGCAGCAAACAGGCGCGATCTCACCACAACATCTGGGAAGTGGCACGCACCCGTCCCCGATCCGGCCCTTCAGACCGAAAATCCGCTGTTAAAAAAAAAACATACAGAGCAGGATTTACCGGAAACGCCGCATCAAGTGCGGCCGTCGGATTACCGGAGCGCCCGACTTCCGGAGCAATCGAGGCTCCCAGCCATGCATAGCCGGCGGCCTCGCGCTCCCTTCCGTGGCTTTCTCCCCGGCATCTGATCGTGCCGGGGAGCAACTGCGCGGCGGCTCACGGGATCTCTGTGATCCCGCCTCCGTGTGTCTCTTTTGGTGCGGCTTTCAAAAGCTGCACTTTGCCCGCCTCAATTCCCCCCCCCCCCGTGGGGCAGGGGCCTAAATCAGTTTGGAAAGCTGCCTTCCTTCTGGGAAAGTTATCTGCAAGCCACTAGTAGGATGTCTCTCTTTTGATGGATTTAATCTTATTTTTTCATTACTGAAGTGTTGACTCTTGTATAGCACTATACTTAGCATCTACTGATGGTTGAGTAGCATGCCATCACCCACTGATAAGTCCTGATTAGAACCTTGGGGGTGGGCTGGTTTTTACTATAGCTTATTTTTTATTGATGTAGTTAAAATATTTATATAGCACCTTATCTCCTTAGACTCAAGGCAGCTAACAAAGCAAAAACAAGCTGCAAACACACACAAAAGACAACAGTCAACCAGCAAAATTGACCAAACAACTTTCTACCAAATGTCCTCTGAAATAAAACTGTTTAAAACTCCTTTCTGAATGCAGAGGGTGAAGGTGCCCTCTGCATTCCAGTAAGCTATTCCAAAGGACTACTCCTGAAGAAGCCCATGACTTGACTGTTGCCAGATGGACAATCCTGAGAGGACACTACAACAGGAAAGTTCTCTAAAGAGTGCAGCTGAGCTGACATGAGAGAGTATACTGGAGATGCAGTTCAATAAATGAGAACCCTAGGCCATGACAGGCTATAAAGGGCTTTAAACAGCACTTTGAATTGAGCCCAGAAGCCAATAGGTAACCCATGCAATTGATGAGGCACTGGTGTGATCTGCTCCAAGAGGCTAATCCAAGACAGGAATCTTGCTGCCACATTTTGTGTAGCAATTGAAGCCTCTGAGACATCTTCAAAGGCAGTCCCACATAGACCACATTACCATATGGTAGAGGTTACAGTAGTGTGCATTAGCATAGCTAAGTCAATAGAGCCTAAATAAGAGGTTGTCTAATAAGCTAGATGTGACTGAAAGGGACTTCGAGCAACCATGCTGACCTGTATATCCATCAACAAAGCTGGCTCCAGAAGCACCCCCAAGCTCTTGATATTCTAAAGAAAGCTTGATCCCATCTAAGGCTGGTAAATCACTTCCAGCCTATAATACTGTGCCTTCCCAACCAGCATCACCTTCATCTTGTCTGAATTAAGCGTCTATTTGTTTGCTCCCAGCCACTTGACTCCAGCCTCTGGCATTGGCTTCCTTCACAGCTGCTTCCAGAGGATTATATGGTGAGATGTAAAGTTGGATGTCATCCACATATTGGTAGCAGCCCACTGTGATCTAGATGATCACAGGCGGAGATTTAATGTAAAAGTTCAAGAAAAGTAGGGAGAAATACACTTGAGGCACACATCAGACCCCTGATAGCTGATCCTGCCTCTCCTATGGATATTACTTGTTCCCCTCCCCCTGAAAAAAACCAACAACCAGAACCACTGTCCATTTTGTAACAAGCAGGACTAGATATTGTCAAATGGTACTGGGTCTATTATTCTTAGGAACAAGGCATTCTTAAGACACCAACAGATTTAAACAAACAAGCAAAAATGACTGAATACGTAACTGAGGAAGAAGCTCTGTGTAATAAAACAAGCTTACCAGCCCAACCCTCTGTAAGACAAGACCATATGGCAAGTCCTGTCCACATTTGTCATTGCTTTCTTGGGGTGGGGGGGGAAAGCAATTTATCCCTCCCATCATCCCCAAACCAAAAACTCTTCAAGGATTCTTGAGTAGGGGGCAAGCAAACATTAGAAGCTTACACCTAGACCCAAGTAAGTAATACCATGTGGCAAAGTCAAGCAACTTCATATCAGCTGTTCTACTGAAGAAATTGTTACCTTTGCTGCAAATATGTCATTAAGACATGGCCTTCCAAACAGAAACAGCTAACAGCCGCAACTACTATCCAAATGTGATATCCCATGGAGACCAACTTGTATTATTTTGGATAGCTGGTGAACCCAGTTTACTTGTGCAGCCACACTTCTCTTTCTGTTCGCTCAGCTTAACCATGCACCATTTTAGTCACCTAGCTTGCCCCAACTCACTTATTAACATAATCTTCAACAAGAAAACATTCAGACTGCCAGTAAAGAGTCTGCCAATACAATTTCAAAGGCGTTTTATGCACTGGGAATTAAGCATGTCTGAGAAAGCAGCAGCAGCACGAGAGTTGGTTTGATTAAACTTAAACATGCACCCATTAAGAGAACAAAAAAGTGCTTCTTTAGTATTCGTTTATCACACATTTTAAAAAATCGATCCTTTCCATCCGCAGATTATACATATGAGAGTTTCCCCTTGTGTTTGGCACAGAGCTCACATCAAACACAAACAAAGAGGGCAGATGAAGGTACAATATTGCACTGAGTTTCCATATCCTTCTCCTGGATATGCGGCTTTAGTTGTTGAATTGATACTATTATTATTTATTTTTATTATTATTTCATTAGATTTTTACCCTGCCCTCCCAGCAAGGCCGGCTCAGTATAACGGGCCATTATTTTTCATAATGCATACGCTTAACCCCATTTAGTTACAGTCAGCAGGCATATCTCCACTTTGCCTATCTTCTCCTATGCATCATGTTAACATCTACACCAGGGCTGTCAAACATGTGGGCTGAATGCAGCCTCCACAGAGCTTGGATCTGTCCCACAAGCAACTGGCTCTCATCTGCTTCCTTTTCCTTCCCTCCTGCTTCCTTCTGCCTCACAGCTTGCTTTGCCAGGCTCTCTCAATCGCACAGGAGCTGCAAAGCAAAGCCTCTCTTCCCTCCATTGGCTAAGGTTCCTCCCCCTTCCTCCTCACTTGGGGAGGAAGAGAGGGGGAGGGAGGGAAAGAGCAAGAGATTACTTTGCCTAGTTCCCTCAATCCCACAGGAGAGATACAAAGCACTTTTAAGACCAACAAAGTTTTATTCAAGGTATGAGCTTTTCACCTTTCTACAGAAGGAGGGAAGGAGAGTGTTTTGTTGGGCTCGTTATACTGCGGCTGTCCTGGGTGCAACTATTCTCCTCCTCTTTTTCACTGTATGCCCTCATGATCCAGTCTTTCTCAGTAGGAAAGCAATGTGAACTATTTAGATGAGGAATAACAACAAGCCAGTGAGGTGGATTAGGCGAAGAGTGTGTGTCCAGACCAAGTTCACCCAGCACATTTCCTTTGTAGGTTAGGAATTTTGAACTCAGACTTCCCTGACAGAAGGCTGATACTGACCACTATACATGGCTGTCTCTCTATCCTTGCACTGCCGCATAGGAGTTGTAGTTATTTCTCTTGGAAAACTATAGTTTTGTAGACAAACACATAGCCTTCAGTCTGTGTCATTGTGCCTTCTTGTTGTTGTTATTCAGTCACACAGTCAAGTCCCACTCTTCATGACCCCATGGACCACATCACGCCAGGCCCTCCTGTCTTCTGCCGTCCTCCAAATTTTGCTCAATATCATGTTCATTGCACTGGTAACACTGTCTAACTATCTCATCCTTTGCTGTCCCTTTCTTCTGTTACTTTCAATTTTTCCCAGCATCAGGGTCTTCTCCAGTGAGTGCTCCCTTCTCATTTGGTGGCCAAAATATTTGAGCTTCAGCTTCAGTATCTGGCCTTCCAGGGAACAGTCAGGGTTGATTTCCTTTAGGATTGACTGATTTGATCTCCTTGTAGTCCAAGGGACTCTCAAGACTCTTCTCCAGCACCATAATTCAAAAGCATCTATTCTTCAGCACTCAGCCTTCCTTATGGTCCACCTTTCGCAGCCATACATTACTACTGGGAATACCATCGCTTTGACTATGCAGACTTTTTTTGGCATGGTGATGTCTCTACTTTTTATTTTGCTGTCTAGGTTTGCCATTACTTTCCTCCCAAGGAGCAGGAGTCTTTTAATTTCATGGCTGCAGTCACTGTCTGCAGTGATCTTGGCTCCCAGGAACATGAATTCTGCCTCTGCTTCCATGACTTCCCCTTCTATTTGCCAAGGAGAGATGGGGCCAGATGCCATGATGTTAGTTTTTTTGATGTTGAGTTTCAAGCCAGCATTTCCGTTCTTCTCTTTCACCCTCAGCAAGAGACTCTTTAGGTCCTCTTCACTTTCTGCCATTAGAGTGGTATCGTCTGCATATCTGAGGTTGTTGATGTTTTTCCTGGCAATCTTAATTCCAGCTTGTGATTCATTCAGACCGGCATTTCGCATGATGTACTCTGCATATAAATTAAATAAGCAGGGTGACAATATACATCCTTGCCATACTCCTTTTCCTATGCTAAACCAATCAGTTGTTTCATGTTCGGTTCTAACTGTTGCTTCTTGACCCTTATACAGGTTTCTCAAGAGACATGTGAGGTGGTCTGGTACTCCCATCTCTTTAAGGACTTGCCACAGTTTGTTGTGGTCCACACAATCAAAGGCTTTAGCGTAGTCAATGAACCAGAAGTAGATGTTTTTCTGGTACCCCATGCTTTCTCCAAAATCCAGCGAATGTTGGCAATCCAATCTTTCATTCCTCTACCTCTTCGAAACCCAGCATGTGCTTCTGGCAGTTCTCTGTCTATGTACTGCTGAAGTCTAGCTCGTAGGATCTTGAGCATGACCTTGCTAGCATGTGAAATGAGTGCAATTGTGCAATAGCTTGGACATTCCTTGGCATTGTCCTTCTTTGGGATTAAATGTAAACTGACCTTTTCCAATCCTGTGGCCACTGTTGCGTTTTTCCAATTTGCTGGCAAATTGAGTGCAGCACTTTAACAGCAACATCTTTTAGGCCTTTGAATAGTTCAGCTGGGATACTGTCATCTCCGCTAGCTTTGTTGTTAGTAATGCTTTCTCAGGCCTATTTGACTTCGCACTCCAGGATGTCCGGCTCAAGGTCAGCGATCACACCATTGCGGTTGTCAAGGACATCAAGGTCCTTCTTGTATAGTTCTCCTGTGTATTCTTGAAACCTCTTCCTAATCTCCTCTGCTTCTGTTAGGTCCCTACTGTTTTTGTCCTTTATCATGGCTAGCTTTGCACAGAACTTTCCCTTGATTTCTCCAATTTTCTTGAAGAGTTCTCTAGTCTTTCAAAACTATTGTTTTCCTCTATTACTTTGCATTGTTCATTCAGGAAGGCCTCCTTATCTGTCTTTGCTGTTCTCTCAAAATCTGCATTCAGTTGGGTAAATCTTTCCTTTTCATCTTTGCCTTTCATGTTTCGTCTTTCCTCAGCTATTTGTAAAGCCTCATCAGACAGCCACTTTGCTTTCTTGCATTTCTTTTTCTTTGGGATGGTGCTGATTCCTGTACAATGTCACGAACCTCCGTCTTCAGGCACTCTATCAAATCTACTTCCTTAAACCTATTCTTCACCTCCTCTGTATATTCATAAGGGATGTGATCTAGGTCAAACCTGAATGGCCTAGCGGTTTTCCCAACTTTTTTCAGTTTCAGCCTGAATTTTACAATGAGTAGCTCATTATCTGAGCCACAATCAGTTCCAGGTCTTGTTTTTACTGAGCTTCTCCATCTTTGACTGCAAATTATATAATCAAATTTCGATGTTGCCCATTTGGTGATGTCCATGTGTACAGTTGCCTCTTAGGTTGTTGGAAGAGGGTGTTTGCTATGACCAATGTGTTCTCTTGACAAAACTCTGTTAGCCTTTGCCCAGCTTCATTTTGTTCTCCAAGGCCAAACTTGTCCATTATGACTTCCTACTTTAGAATTCCAAGCCCCTATGATGATAAGGACATCTTCTTTTGGTGTTAGTTCTAGGAGGTGTTGTAGGTCTTCGTAGAACCAGCCCACTTCAGCCTCTTCTGCGTTAGTGCTTGGGGCATAGACTTGAATTACTGTGATGTTGAATGGTTTGCCTTGGATTCGGACCAAGATCATTCTGTCGTTTTTGAGATTGTATCCCATTACTGCCTTTCTCACTCTCTTCTTGACTATAAAAGCTACACCATTTTTTCTATGGGATTCTTGGCCACAAGAGTAGATATAATGGTCCTCTGAGTTAAATTCGCCCATTCCCATCCACTTTAGTACACTGGTTTCCAATATGTCAATGTTCAATCTTGCCTTCTCATTTTTGACCACGTCAAGCTTACCTTGATTCATAGATCTTACATTCCAGATTCTTGTGCAGTATTGTTCTTTGCAGCATCAGACTTTCCTCTCACCGTCAGACACATCCTTTCGGCTTTGTCCCAGCCACTTCATTCTTTCTGGGGTTACTTGTACTTGCCCTCTGCTCTTCCCCAGTAGCATACGGGACACCTTCCGGCATCATATCTTTTAGCCTTTTGTTTTTGTCCATGGGGTTTTCTTGGCAAAGATACTGGAGTGGGTTGCCATTTCCTTCTCCAGTGGATCGCGTTTTGTCTGAGCTCTCCGCTGTGGCCTGTCCATCCTGGGTGACTCTCCACAGTATAGCCCACAGCCTCATTGAACCACGCAAGCCCCCTCACTGCATCACGGCAGTGATCCATGTTCTTTATATATTCTTGACCAGCACACAAAGCAATTTATGTACAAAAGCTCACAATGCCCAGCCATTTCATGTTTTCTCTTGGGTCTTAGGCTCAGAGCATTGACCATATGATTTCTGTAATGAATGTCAATAAATCAAAAGTAGGTTTGCAACTTACAGATAGATACCTGAACACCTGAACAGCATACTCAAGATTGCTACAGCACAGACACTGTTCTCCAGATTTTCATGCAATAATTCAGAGCAAGAGGTGTCAGTTATCAGAGGCTGTTAAATAAACAAAATATTGCAAGAGTGCTAATGTTTTACACATGTTTTATTTTAAGTTTTAAAAAATCTTTAATCGTGTTTGTGTTGTTTATAAAGTTTCTACCTCAGCTACCAGGCATTACATTTTATGACACACATGACCCAGCCCAACAAGGTCTTATTTATGTCAGATCCAGCCCTCATAACAAATGAGTTCAACACCCCTGATCTACACACTTCACTAATGCCTTAAGCCATAACTACCTGGGATAGCAATCCTCCACAAAATTATTTCCTTCCATTAAAATAGCATTTGAGCAATCAAATCAAGCTACTCTCCCCACTTGATAGTTTGTTCAAAATATATGGAGCCCTTGTCTGCATGCTCACCTAAACATGGGGAGAAGGAGCCATAATGTTAATGTGTGTTTTGCCTTAAATTTTTCTAAAAACCCAAACTAAAAACATTTCTGTTTGCCTAAGATAAAGCTATGCTTTACAACTTTGTCACTTAGGTCCAAGCCAAACTCTGCCCATTGAGTCACATGATCTAATGCTGGTGGTATTAGATAATCTGCTTATCACATCTTTACTGTTCAATAAGCAACAAGGGCTCAACCATTATAAACAGGGTGTGAGCAGAAGATTGGCCCATGTTTGACTTGTTTCTCTCTCTGAACTATCCTGGAGAACACTGAACACTGAATATTGGCTTAGTTTGGCTGCCAGCCTTAATCATAGAATGAGGATGACGATTTCTAGCATTTGTGGTAGCAGCACAATTAGCTTTTGAGGACTACTGTGAGTATTTCCGGCTCATTTTTTCTGTAATTATAGAAAGGAACTTGCTTTTCCACCTTCAAGACATCTGGATTATGGCAACCTAATATTATATAGGTTTGATTTAGGAGTAAACACAATGCCCTGTATTTGGCAAGGGAGACAAAGACATCCCTCTTGACCTCATATGACAAATACATCCATTTATTACGTGGGGATCAGTCACATGCAACTGTGCTGCTTCTAAGACAAGAAAGCATCCACTGTATAGAGCGCATTACTAACCCCAGTAGAAACCTGTAACATCCTTTTGTGACTCCTGCACACAGATAGTAAGCATTGGTGCAGCAACACCAGTTATAGATTCTATATAGAATGTGGACTCATTGGAAAGCTAAAGATTGAGCTGAATTCTGAAGCCCATTGCTTCTTAAAGGGCCATTTCATACCAGTGTAATCCTAAATAGCCCATATTTCTTTAAATAAAACAATTGAGAACAATAGTAGGAACCAGGTAGTCAAAAAGTGCCATAAATAAATAAATAAATATTTCTTCCAAACGGAGGACGTATTTAAGACTCTGATATAAAAAGCATATTACAGAACAAAATGGTGCTCTGGTATTTTTAATCAGACTTTTTATAGAAGAAAGAATGTATTTATCCACGTACCTATAAAAACAGTAAAACACCACAGGAAGTGGTGGCGGCTACAAGCATGGATGGCTTCAAAAGGGAATTAGATAAGCATATGGAGCAGAGGTCCATCAGTGGCTATTAGCCACAAGGTATGGATAGGGGCTCTGGGGCAAGTGATGCTCTGTCTTCTTGGTGCTTGGGGGGATCAACAGTGGGAGGGCTTCTAATGTCCTGGCCCCACTGGTGGACCTCCTGATGGCACCTGGTATTTTTGGCCACTGTGTGATACAGAGTGTTGGACTGGATGGGCCTTTGGCCTGATCCAACATTGGCATCTCTTATGTTCTTATGAAATCCTGTGCAATCATAACCAAAACACTGCTTAGACTCATGCAACAGTTAGTTCTGTGAAAGAGTTGCCTTTTTTCCTTTGAACAGCTACCATACCACAAAGTACTCCCTGGTTTCAAAAGCAGGTTGCCATGCAGCATGGGAGGGGACTATCCCAGCGCTCTACGAAGACAGATTTAAGCAACTTTTATAGTTCTTTGGATCCTGGCAAAAATATTTTTAAATATAGTATGAGTTTGTTTAAGGAAACAAGAAAATCACAAAGCTGAAAGAGAGGCAACTTTAAGATGATACAGGGTTAAATAGCGTGAACCTAATAATTTAGGCACTTCATGCTTTTTCACAGTTAACTTAATGTTGTAATCATTTAAAGAGAGGAACGGAGGCTGACCCGAGACAATAGTGCAACTGGCTCTAGTTTAATGCATGACAGCCTGCATTACATTCTTAAGTTAGCAAGATTTTATTAAGCATCGTTCACAGAGTGCTTCACAAATGAAGCACAACTGTTTCATTTACCCACATTCTCATGGCAGAAGAATATTTTATGTTAGCTGTCAAACGCAAAGGTGGACAAAGGAGCGATTTCAAAAGCTTTGCCAATACCAAAAAAACTCAGCGTAGCCACAGCCATTGAACTAATTACTGGTTTAACAATAACACTTCCTACAGAAATCAACTACTTGACTTGAAGTCAAAGGGTACTTCAAAATATACTAAAGGTGGCTCACATTAAGCTACTCACTGCAAATGGAACCAATATAGGTAAATTTAAATTTAAAAAAACAACATTTGCTCTATGAAAATACAAACATTGTTGTATTGCTCTGGAGAATTGTCAGGGATGTGAGAAAGGGGGAGATTCCAACGCTCCCTGTTCCACATGACACAGATTCACAAGGCACGAGGTGGACTTGTTCTCCTAGGTAGGATAGTGCTAGAATTTTGTATCTCCTTGTCTCCTAAACAGACAGCACCATCTGTGCACACAGGCTATAATTCCTGCACCAGGCTATAATTCCTGCATCCGACATATGTGCAGGTGGTGGATAAGTACAGACCTATTTACTTGTGGTGTGAGGCTTTGGGGGATCAAGCACTCACTGAGTGGTTATGCCTCGGCCTTGTTTTAAAAAACACATACCACAATGCAGTCATACTTCAGGAAAACAAATTTGGAACAACTGCCCAAGAATGATCCGCCAACTGCTGTGTTTATAGTTGAACAAGTGCTTTTTAATGCTACAGAATACCATCGAATCAGATGTGATAATTAATCCATCATGAATGCACAGCTTAACATGGGCCATTTTTTGTATCATGCTGTCTGACAACACCTTCAAGTTAAAGGCCTCTTTAACATATAGTCCATTTAACTGGAGTGCTTCTTAATCCCTTCTTTATTCTTGATACGTATTGACATAAATAAATTCAAAAGATGGTAAATGAACTGACAAATCTACATCTTAGTGTAAGAAGTAAAATATGCCACTATTAAGAACAGCACTCATGTATGTACTGTATACCACCATAAAACATACCATGGCAAAGCTGTGATGTGAACTAGCTGTGAAACAGTTTAGTTAGTGTGTGAACATCCAGAATTAAGCCAATTAAACCTCTACAAAGAATATATACTAGGGCAATCATAAACAGCTGCACACTCTGAGGGTAATTTCAGAAGTATTCAGGTTGTAATATGGGACTTTGACGGTTCTGTTTGGAATTAATAGGAAGATCTTTCTTTAAAGATAGTTATATATGTAGGAATTGCAGAGCCATTACAGAAAATGGGATGAAGATCCAACCACAAACCACACCTGTAAGGGAATGGGAGAGACAGAGAATCTTGTTTTCCTGTCCAGGCATCAGTTCTCTGTTAAACACACTTCTGAATATATCCTTCACCAAAAACTGGTTGTCAGGCCATGTCTATTAAAAAGCAAGTATAAAAGGCCACTTTTCATTTTATGTACAACAAGAAAAGTTCATTCCCCCCCCCAAAAGGTACTCCTACACACAAAGTCACCTGTCAGCTCTACTCTTACATAAGACATATCTCTACAACCATTTTAGATCAAAACCAACTTGTTTCTCTTATTTAGAAATTGAGAAGAGGGGGGACAACATTGACAGCCAGTGAAGGGGGTGAGACCTTATAATCATTTTAAAATGAAGACACTACACTTGCCTAAGACAGCAGCAAACTACTGCTTCAGACAAATTTAACCCATATTACCAAATTAGGGGAACCAACAAGTTAAAATGCTATAACCTACTTGTCAATTGGGATCCTTTTGAAACAAACCAAATATTAAAAAGCAAGCCCTTTTTGAAAAGGAGAGTTAATGACTGTTTTCTAGCATATTTAGCCAACGACTCCTCTATTTATGTCTCTCGGAGACAGAGCCATACATACACATACACACACACACCTCGCCAAACAGCTTCTCTTTAAACCCTTATAAATCATGGTTTTCTATCAAACCTTCACAATACAACATTCACGTAGGAAAACAATAATCCAGGAGGAGAGGACGTGGTCCCTGGCCGGGACAAGGAGGACTGGTTCTGCACTGGGCAGACTACAAACCAGCAGGAGCCAAGGAACGCAATCGGTGAGGCAAGGCAGGTGTTTGGAAAGACTCGCCGCTCCCCCCCCCAAAAAAAGAACATATTTTTCAAAGACCTGATCCATCCGACGCCAAGCAGAACGGAAACCCGACACGTTCGATGCAAGCAGAGGGGAACACTGGAAGTCTGAACTGAGAGGAAGCAAAGAAAAGCGAGGCAATCTTGCAACAGGTGACTGCCACTCAGGAAGGCACACAAGGCAGGCGAGCACGCAAGAAGGCGCAATAGAAAGATTAACCCGAGGCAACAGCAACAATTCATATGGGCTGGAACGGACCCCGAAGACTATTGCTGCTCCGGAGGCAGTTGGCACAATTCACCGCCCCCCCCCCCCCACCGCAAGTGTCGACTCTCACCTTGTAGACATTTTCAGTGATACGGTGCACCTCCTCCGAGCGCGACATGACGATGCCGGGGGCGCCGGGCAGCACCATAGACCGGGCAGAGCGCAGAGCTCGACGGAGAGCGCGGAGGAAGAAGCGAAGGCTGCAGCTAGAGATCCCAATACGTTGCAACGCGGCGGGGAAAGGCGCGACGTTCTTATATCGCCTGCCAGGGCCGGGCTCATCCCACAGCAGCCGCCGCCTCCGCCCGCCCCCGGCTCCGCCTGCTCGGTTTTGCTGTGCCCTGGCGGTCGCCTCTAAGAGCGCAGGCTGGAAAGGGCGGGGAAAATTCAGGAGGGGGGGCAGGAGTCACAGAAGGGGCAGGGAAAAGGGGGCGGAAGTCACGCCTGCCGAATGGATTCGGCACACGGTGGAAGCGTTCACTGAAAGCTGCGAACATAAGACAGCCACGCACGCATCCTACACCAAGGGAATAGGCGTCCAGTGGGCGTCCCGTCGCACACTTACCTCACGTCGCCTGCCGCCTCAGACCAGCAAAAGAATAATTCTGCCTTCGCACGGGCTGCCTCACACACTGAGGGGCTGAAGAGTTTCCTTCTGCCGCCCCCCCACACACACGCACACTCACAACTTAGTAGCCCCTCTCTCAGATTCACAGAGAACGGGGGAGAAAAAGATGTATGCTTGGTATCACACACACAAAGGCTACTTTTTTAACCAAATGACAACTTGAACTGTCCGCTGTTGCCATGTAGACTATTCTCAGGAGTGTTTCGGCCTCCGGTAAACCATTGTTGTCAGTCAGCCTTGGCTTCCAAATACGCAGCAAAGGACTTAAGCTTATGGGTGATAAATTCCTAAAGTTCACAAAGCAAAGCATAAAGGAATGAAAAGCAGGACACCAGAATACCTTTCAAAGTCAGTCAGACACCGCTCTAAGGGAGGCACAAAGACAAAAGCCCATTGCCTTCTTACAGGACACACCACACACAACTCACCCAGGCAACACACGATTAAACCAATTGTTCACACACACAAATCACTTTGCCTCCCATCTCTTACCCATACCACAACCTACACATGAATCAACGCTCAGCAGGGCTTAGTTCTGAAAATTGTTTTCAATGCTAGACTCCCCCAGGGAATGTGAAGTAACAGTACAGAAGACAGTGGCTCTCCATGTTATGCAAAGAGCTTCCCCCTCATTAATGAGTAATGCAAACAACCTCTCCATGCAAAGGGAGTAGACTTTCCATTTGGGGGGTGGGGCAGAGGCATTGCTATGCTAAGCCCTTAAAAGAACTGAGACCCAGTGACATCATAGGGAGGAGCCAGTGACATCACAGGCCGTTGTCACTATGGAGGTGGAGCCATGTGGGATTTAGGGAGGGGCTCCCCAGAAATTTAGAGGGGGCTGGGACCACCTACCAGCAATGCCCCTGGGCTGGGCTAAACTCAGGAAAAGGTGGGAGTTGGCCAGTGGTTATAGTGATATCTCAGCAGTCTCCTCCTGTGTCATGTTTTTGAAATTCACTTTTAGAATTGTCACTTTAAGATCTGCAAATATACATACCATATGCATAGGACAAACAAATGGTCACAAATTCGACAGTAAGAAAGGCAACACAGAAAAGCCTGTAGGGGAATGTTTAAAAAGTTTTCCTGGACATTCATTTACAGGAGTCTTGTTTCTGCCTTATTCAAGGGTGACTTTGTACTGATATTTACTAAATTGTCGCATTACAGATGACTTTGTTTGGTAAATGCATGGCTGGAGTCTCTGAGCCAGGGCAGAATACAAAGCAGTTGCTGTGCACTCAATTTCTAAGCAATGTACAGAGTTCAGAGTAGTAGCAATCTTCTCAGTGTTCTGGGTCTGGAATGACAGCCCCCAGAGTGGAATGACAGTCCCTAGGATTAGCAGAAGTGTTCTAGGACTGAAATGACAACCCCTTGGACTTGTAGAGGTGTTCTGGGACTATCATTCCACTCTGAGGGCTGTCATTTCAGTCCCAGAACACTTCTGCTACTCCCAGGGGCTGTCATTCCACTCTTTTGTTGTTCAGTCGCACAGTCGAGTCCGACTCTTCGCGACCCCATGGACCAGATCATTCCAGGCCCTCCTGTCTTCCGCCATCCTCTGACGTTTGCTCAATTTCATGTTCGTTGCATCTATGACACTGTCTAACCATCTCATCCTTTGCCATCCCCGTCTTCTTTGACCTTCAATCTTTCCCAGCATCAGGGTCTTCTCCAGTGAGTGCTCCCTTCTCATTTGGTGGCCAAAGTATTTGAGCTTCAGTTTCATTATTTGGCCTTCCAGGGAACAGTCAGGGTTGATTTCTTTTAGGATTGACTGATTTGATCTTCTTGCAGTCCAAGGGACTCTCAAGAGTCTTCTCCAGCACCATAGTTCAAAAGAATCTATTCTTCGGCGCTCGGCCTTCCTTATAGTCCAACTCTCGCAGCCATACATGACTACTGGGAATACCATTGCTTGGACCATGCGTATTTTTGTTGGCAGGGTGATGTATCTACTTTTTATCATGCTGTTTAGGTTCGCCATCGCTTTCCTCCCAAGGAGCAGCTTTGCATGGAACGCTCCCTTGATTTCTCCAATTTTCTTGAAGAGATCTCTAGTCCTTTCCATTCTATTGTTTTCCTCTATTACTTTGCACTGTTCATTCAGGAAGGCCTCCTCATCTCTCCTTGCTGTTCTCTGGAAATCTGCATTCAGTTGGGTAAATCTTTCCTTTTCGCCTTTGCCTTTCGCTTTCCTTCTTTCCTCTGCTATTTGTAAAGCCTCATCAGAAAGCCACTTTGCTTTCTTACATTTCTTTTTCTTTGGGATGGTGGTGATTGCTGCCTCCTGTACAATGTCACGAACCTCCGTCCATAGTTCTTCAGGCACTCTATCAAATCCAGACCCTTGAATCTATTCTTCACCTCTACTGTATATTCATCAGGGATGCGATCTAGGTCAAACCTGAATGGCCTCGTGGTTTTCCCAATTTTCTTCAGTTTAAGTCTGAATTTTGCAATGAGTAGCTCATGATCTGAACCACAGTCAGCTCCAGGTCTTGTTTTTACTGACTGGATAGAGCTTCTCCATCTTTGACTGCAAATTATATAGTCAATCTGATTTCGGTGTTGCCCATCTGGTGATGTCCATGTGTAGAGTCGCCTCTTAGGTTGTTGGAAAAGGGTGTTCGCTATGACCAGTGTGTTCTCTTGACAAAACTCTGTTAACCTTTGCCCTGCTTCATTTTGCTTTCCAAGGCCAAACTTGTCTGTTATTCCGGTTACCTTTTGACTTCCTACTTTAGCATTCCAGTCCCCTATGATGATGAGGACATCATTTTTTGGTGTTAGTTCTAGGAGGTGTTGTAGGTCTTCATAGAACCGGTCCACTTCAGCCTCTTCTGCATCAGTGGTTGGGGCATAGACTTGGATTACTGTGATGTTGAATGGTTTGCCTTGGAATCGGACAGAAATCATTCTGTCATTTTTGAGATTGTATCCCAGTACTGCCTTTTGCACTCTCTTGTTGACTATAAAGGCCACACCATTTTTTCTACGAGATTCCTGGCCACAGTAGTAGATATAATGGTCTTCTGAGTTAAATTCGCCCATTCCTGTCCACTTTAGTTCACTGATTCCTAGGATATCGATGTTCAGTCTTGCCATCTCATTTTTGACCACGTCAAGCTTACCTTGATTCATAGATCTTACATTCCAGGTTCCTATGTAGTATTGTTCTTTGCAGCATCGGACTTTCCTTTCACCATCAGACACATCCACAACTGAGCGTCCTTTCGGCTTTGGCCCAGCCGCTTCACTCTTTCTGGGGTTACTTGTACTTGTCCTCTGCTCTTCCTCAGTAGCATATTGGTTATTCAAGTCCTAGAGCACTGAGCCTATTGCAAGGGCTGTCATTCCACTCTGTGACCTGTCATTCCAGCCCCAGAACACAGATTCTACTGCTAGAGATCATCATTCCACTCTGGGGGCTGTCATTCCACTCTGTGACCTGTCATTCCAGCCCCAGAACACAGATTCTACTGCTAGAGATCATCATTCCACTCTGGGGGCTGTCATTCCACTCTGTGACCTGTCATTCCAGCCCCAGAACACAGATTCTACTGCTAGAGATCATCATTCCACTCTGGGGGCTGTCATTCCACTCTGTGACCTGTCATTCCAGCCCCAGAACACAGATTCTACTGCTAGAGATCATCATTCCACTCTGGGGGCTGTCATTCCACTCTGTGACCTGTCATTCCAGCCCCAGAACACAGATTCTACTGCTAGAGATCATCATTCCACTCTGGGGGCTGTCATTCCACTCTGTGACCTGTCATTCCAGCCCCAGAACACAGATTCTACTGCTAGAGATCATCATTCCACTCTGGGGGCTGTCATTCCACTCTGTGACCTGTCATTCCAGCCCCAGAACACAGATTCTACTGCTAGAGATCATCATTCCACTCTGGGGGCTGTCATTCCACTCTGTGACCTGTCATTCCAGCCCCAGAACACAGATTCTACTGCTAGAGATCATCATTCCACTCTGGGGGCTGTCATTCCACTCTGTGACCTGTCATTCCAGCCCCAGAACACAGATTCTACTGCTAGAGATCATCATTCCACTCTGGGGGCTGTCATTCCACTCTGTGACCTGTCATTCCAGCCCCAGAACACAGATTCTACTGCTAGAGATCATCATTCCACTCTGGGGGCTGTCATTCCACTCTGTGACCTGTCATTCCAGCCCCAGAACACAGATTCTACTGCTAGAGATCATCATTCCACTCTGGGGGCTGTCATTCCACTCTGTGACCTGTCATTCCAGCCCCAGAACACAGATTCTACTGCTAGAGATCATCATTCCACTCTGGGGGCTGTCATTCCACTCTGTGACCTGTCATTCCAGCCCCAGAACACAGATTCTACTGCTAGAGATCATCATTCCACTCTGGGGGCTGTCATTCCACTCTGTGACCTGTCATTCCAGCCCCAGAACACAGATTCTACTGCTAGAGATCATCATTCCACTCTGGGGGCTGTCATTCCACTCTGTGACCTGTCATTCCAGCCCCAGAACACAGATTCTACTGCTAGAGATCATCATTCCACTCTGGGGGCTGTCATTCCACTCTGTGACCTGTCATTCCAGCCCCAGAACACAGATTCTACTGCTAGAGATCATCATTCCACTCTGGGGGCTGTCATTCCACTCTGTGACCTGTCATTCCAGCCCCAGAACACAGATTCTACTGCTAGAGATCATCATTCCACTCTGGGGGCTGTCATTCCAGTTCTAGAGTGGCCTATCCGGGCCCAAAGACCTTAATGGAAAAAACATTCCGCATTTTCTTTGCAATTTTTTTTTTGTGCTGCAAAGCATTTCAGTGGAGCCCATGCAAGTCAATTGGCATTTCTGGCTCCCATTATCTCCAATGCTCCTTCAAGCCTCTTCCATTGTTTCCAATGGGCAATCCTGTCATTTCTTTTAGTACATCCCAGTTGGTTGCCCCTTTGAAACTGTACCATACCATTTTAAGTAACAGTAAAATGAAGAGCGTGAACATGTACAGTGTGCACATTCCTTGCCAATGTTCTCACTGGGCTGCCCCCGAGCCCCCCTGTAGTTTATGCCTATGTCTCCATGCTTGAGACAGGGGCAGGGGTAATTCCAAGTCATAAGACATATCTTATACACAGACTTCAACCTTGGCGCCTCCGTCTTTAGAAATTAAGTTCTGATACAGATAACAGAAATTCTGCAACTGTTTTGCTTCACATGGATTTTCTCCAAAACCAATTCATCAACATACACACATATATACCATTAAAAGGTGTGGGGGAAACAATATGCTTTGTTAACCTCAGCATCATACTTACACCTGAACTTGCGCCCATACAAACACTAAATCTGCTTCATACCCATACACACAACTTAAAGCCTCAGCCTCACAGCATTAAAGATGAAAGGAACATTGCTGCTAATTTGGATGTCCTTGGTCAGCAATTAAATTTACCACAGGGTTGTTGTTTTTTTTAAAGAAGGGGAGGAGAGCTGGCAATCCCCATCTCCTATGTGGCATTCTGGTACATATTCTGTAGCCTTCATTCCCTCTCCATTCCCTTTTAACCTCTGGCTTTACTACTGTGGCTATTTCTCAGGGGAGAACATTTAGCCCAGGACCACCTGTTTTTGCATCTGGAAGATAGTCCTAATGGAAGAAACTATTTTGGTTTTACAAAAGAAGTTTGTTTGTTCAAGATAAGGCAAGATGGGTCCTGTAGTAGGCAATGTGAAAGACCTCTGTCTGAAACCCCTGGAGATTTGCTGCCAGCCACAGTAAACTGCAGCAAACTTGATAAAGCAATGGTTTGACTTCGTGAGGGAAGGATTATTGCATGGAAAAAGAGGATGGGTCAAGAATATGTATACCAATAAAGCTGATTGATTGACAAACAAAGACAGTACAATAAACAAATACAGAAGTAAATAGCTTGCAAGGGCACCCCTATCAATGAAATCTTCACCTAGGGAAACATTCCTGAGCTAGCTAGCAACACAAGCTAAGAAAAGCTCAGCAGAACTTCTTGAACTTCTTGAACTTCTTGAACTCCTAACAGAAGTAGGCAACATTTGGGAGGAATTGAGGCTTCTATTGAAGCAGGGTTGCTCCTAAATTCCAGTAACACGTGTTTTACTTGAAGCAAAAGTGAAGTCAAATTGGGAGAGAGCAGAAAGTTTCCCTAAAGCTAGAACCAAGTTAGAAGACGGTGCTTCAGGGAAGGGATGCTCTCTAGAATGAGAAGTCTGGAGTCCTGCATTCTTCAGGTGAAGCAACTCTGATCTCTTTGACTAAACCATAATAGTGGAATGCAAATTATTGGGTTGAAGCCAGGTTCTCCTCCCCATTGTTAGCGGAAGTCCTCTTTTGGAGGATTTATCCACTAGCCCAAATCTGTTTTAAGTACAACAGGGGCTTGCTGAGTTATTTTGATCTGTTTATACAGAGGTCAGAATCAGAACGAACACTCCTTTTCCCCAAGAAGGAGACAACACAGCTGGATGTTTAAAGAATAAATGTTGTCTTTACTAAATAGTATTGAAATTCACATGCATACAAATAAACAGATTTGTTCACACAAACTCACAAGTTCCTTTAGATGCAGTAAAAATGGAAGCATTCAGTATATAGAAAATAATAAACTGTGACTAACAGAGAGGTAACACACAAAAGGATGCCGGATATACTTATCTAATTCCAGAAGATGGAGTTGATCCTCTCAATGAAGAAAGCTAGAACACAAAGATCTAGCCAGAGGGATCCTCCTTCACATGGGCGGAACCAGCCAGCATGTGTGGGCTAACCTTGGCTGCAGTCCAAGGAAGCACTCAAGCATTACCTCTAGCAGAGCTTCAGTTTCCTAGGTGGGGGGGGGAGGATTCTAGCTAGCTTGCTTGCTAGCTGTCAGAGCTTAGTTACAGAAGGGTGGGATAAAAGGCGGCTAGCGTGGAATAAAGGTTGCTCCAGCCTTTTATCACCTTGTTTTGGGGTTGGCCTGAATGCCACCCTCCTGTTCTTAGGTCCATCCCCTTCCCTAATCCTATTGGCTATTGGGAAGTGATGTGTCTATCTATAAGGAGTGGGCAATATTCAAATTCTACCCTAAACTTCAATGGAACCATTTGGCCAAGGTGTGAAAGTTGTATTGTCATGGAAACCCTTTGTAGTAGAGGCTCTGGCTGGATCCAAGAGCTGTAAACAGGATGTCTTCTCTGTTGATATGCAAACCAGTACGAGGGTTACGTGTTATCCAAAGATCCATTCATGGTAGCAAACCTATTGTTTCAGAGAGTTCTCTTTGCTGAGCATAATGGAGAATGCCTTCTTGTTTTCAAGGCAGGATGGGTAGGTGTGTGTGTCCTCATTAGCATGTTGGTGCAGGCAGCACAATGGCACAGCAGCACCTCTGAATGCAGACAGGCCAAGCACATAGCATAGCAGCTTTCCAGGTGCAAACAAGCCAGACAAGCAAATCACACAGCATTCCCAAACCCATACATAGATGCAGATACATTGCATACACATAAGCATCAGCATAATACAGATAAAACACATTTATAAGCACACTTGCCAACACCATACTTTTAACTTTCATTGAAGGATCATATACTTGCCATGTTTTAAGTACCTGTGTGCAGTGACAGTAAGATGACAGTCTTAAATTTTCTTTGGACTACTCTACTGAACTGACTTGCACTGGGCTACAGAACGATTACCATTGATTAAAACAACAACATTAATGTAATGCTTTTATCGGGACCTAAAAAGTCACAAAATACTGAGGTTGCTTTTGAATTCAGTAGAACTCAATAAGAGGAGGAGCAGTTCTGGTGATGAAGAGGAGAAGGAGGAGTTGGCTTCTTCCACCTCCGCCTCTTAAGTTCTGCTGAACTTGGAACCTTGCTCTCTACATTGTCATTTTAGTTGATCTTAATAAAGGTATTATGTTACTACTATTATTATTATTATTATTTTGCTAACTGGACCGATCAACATGTCTGCTTCCATTGCTTTTCTTTCCTAAAAACTACAACCATATTTTCTTCCCAGTTTTTATTGGTTCCCTTACACAAACCCAGACTGATCACATGTTTTTTTGCTGCTGCCCCTGTTAGTTTGAAAGTGTTTACACCCTTGTGGGGGGGGGGACCTGAAACAAAATTGCCCAATTATGACCAAAATGTTCAGATTCAGAAACAGTTGTAACCTTTATAGTCATAATATTTTGTAAAGTTGTTGCTGTGGGTTTTAACAGCTGGCTAAAAGTCACCAAAACTTGTACCCAGCTTTACAAGAACTATATCACTGCTAAAACTCTATAACTCAATGAAAATGTCAAGACAGTGTGTGACTGCAATAAAAAAGGCCAATGCTATGCTCGGGATTATTAGGAAGGGAACTGAAAACAAATCAGCCAGTATCATAATGCCCCTGTATAAATCGGTGGTGCGACCTCATTTGGAGTACTGTGGCCCCGGTCACACGGGCCGGATATCGTGGGGGGGAGGCGTGGCTAATTGCCCCGGCGCAGTTTGATCCGCGATTACACAATCAGACGTGCCAGCGGCACACCACGGGTCCTTCCCTTGGCGCCGGTGGGTAAACTAGGGACCGGAGGGGAATGCCGCGCGCCGGCGTGGGAGTCTGGAGGCAGCCCGTGGGAAACGTTTACTAGTACTTTGGAGGTACTACTTTTTTAACGCGCATTTTCAGCGGTAAGCCACGGGTGTGCTCCACTTCCCAGATCTTGGGGTGTGATCGCGCCCGGATAATCCGCCCACCATCCGTGCCTCTCCCACGGCAACTTTGCCGTGTGACCGGGGCCCATGTACAGTTCTGGACACCACATCTCAAAAAGGATATTATAGCATTGGGGAAAGTGCAGAAAAGGGCAACTAGAATGATAAAAAAGGTTGGAACACTTTCCCTATGAAGAAAGGTAAAAACGCTTAGGGCTCTTTAGCTTGGAGAAACAATGGCTGAGGGGTGACATGATCAAGGTTTATAAGGTTATGCATGGGATAGAGCAGGTAGAGAAAGAAGTATTTTTCTCCCTTTTCTCACAATACAAGAATTTGTGGGCACTCAATGAAATCGCTGAGCAGTCAGGTTAGAACAGATAAAAGGAAGTACTTCTTCACCCAAAGAGCGATTAACACATGGAATTCACTGCCACAGGAGGTGACGGCGGCTACAAGCATGGACAGCTTCAAGAGGGAATTAGATAAACATATGGAACAGAGGTCCATCAGTGGCTATTAGCCACAAGGTATAGATAGGAACTCTCAGTCTGGGGCAAGTGGTGCTCTGTATTCTTGGTGCTTGGGGGGGCAACAGTGGGAGGGCGTCTAGTGTCCTGGCCCCAGTGCTAGACCTCCTGATGGCACCTGATATTTTTGACCACTGTGTGACAGAGTGTTGGACTGGATGGGCCATTGGCCTGGTCCAACATTGGCTTCTCTTACATTCTTATGTTCTTACTAGCAGTAAAGCCTGTTGTAAAAGCAATACAATGAGCTCTAGAAAGATGTGATGTGTAACAAATGCATCGGCTGGAAGCAGGTTAAGTACATATTAGCAGTATGTAATAGAAAGGCACAAATGTGGAAGTAAAGTCCCACATACCTTATGTTACACAATAACTGGTGTCCAAGGTTGCACAATGTGGGCCAGAAAATGGAGCCCACGGGGCTCTGTGGAGTAATTTCTAGAATTGGGCGGTCTGCAAAGTCATTTTATGTTAGACATCCCTGTCATTCAATGTGGTCATGGTCACACTGTCCACCTTGTTATAGAACAGGTCTCAAGGGAAGGTTGGTTGAAAGCGAGTGGTTGTGACAAAAGTCTTAGTAAAGTCTTGAGTAAAGCTGTATTGTATAAAAGAGGTGTCACTGATGAGTATTTACAACAACCCTGCTCTTGCACCAACAATCAGTGGCTCAGCTCTTAAGGCTCTTTTCCACCTTCTGCATTAATTTGCTCAGCAATTGTCTGTCCTGCACTGGCTTCTGAGGAAGGCCATTAGTACAGTGACCATAAGAGAGCACCTTTAAAAAAAAGGTTTTAACTTGTTTAGTAGAACCTTGATCTCACAGCGGATGTGCTGGTTGTATTTATATTGAGTTAGTTGCAGCTTAATCGTATTCAGCAACATTTAATATCTGGAGAGGAGGTTAATGAAGGAGGATGGAAGGGAAGCAGTACATTGGCATTTTCTGTGTGTCTGGTCCCATCCTCTATCTCTGCTTGTGTGTGTATCCATTGGCTTTTTTGGGATAACTTGGGCTAGTTCCCCCCCGCGCTGTTTACTTGGCGGGGGGTTTCTGCTCGGGAAAGTGTTGCCTCAGCAAACTTGGCTTGGAGGCTAAACCCTCAGGTTTTGTCCCGAGGGAATCAATCATCATCTGGCAAGGAGAGTGAAGACAGTAGCTGTGTTCACTGGAGCGAAGCAACTGTCTTCGGAGGAAAGTTTTGGCAGGTGCCACCTCTGTGGGTGGGACTCAGGCAGCCAGTGGATAGGGACAGCTTCTGAATGACACATCATGGAGCCAACTGATTTAGAGGCATGTGGAATGTTCAGAAAGTGCCACCCAACTACTCAATTATAAATAAGGAGAGAGTAGTAATAAGACCTGTTGTTGAAATAAATGGGCCCTAGAAAGAGGCTCTGGGAGAGTGCTCTGGGCTTGGGCACTCAGTGTCAATTTGCTGTGGCGACCTCAGCAGGATATAATGCAGAGTCCACCATTTTCTCCAGGCGAACTGATCTCTGCCATCTGGAGAGCAGTTGTAATTCTGAGTGATCTCCAGCCCTCACCTGGAGATTGGCAAAAATGGTTCCCCAGGAGGGAAAGGATGGTTTAGAGGGTGGAGTCTATGGCATTGTACCTGTCTGAGGTCCCACCCCTCCTCAAACCTCACCCTCTCCAGGCTCCATCCCTCACATCTCCAGGAATTTCCCACCTGGAGTTGGCAACCATAACTGCTTCCCAGCCAATCATCAACCTACCTTTATTTCCCTCTCAGTCTTCAGCTTTCCATCTCCCACCACCACCTGCAGCCTCTACTGTGCTCTGAAGCCCTGACTGCTATGTCACATTGGCTGTCATGGGGGGCATCTCAGCAGAGTATAAGAACACAGAGTCCACCATTTTCTCCAGGGGAACTGATCTCTGCCATCTCGAGAGCAGTTGTAATTCTGAGTGATCTCCGGCCCTCACCTGGAGATTGACAACAATGATCTCTGTCATCTGGTATCACAACTGAATTCCAGACAAGAGATCTCTCCCCCCTCCCCCGGAAAAAATAACTGCTTTCGAGGGTGGCCTCTATGGCATTCTATTCAGCTGAGGCCTCTTCCCTCACCAAACTCTGGCTTCCTTGGCGGGCTTTTTTTCTGTTCAGGAAAGTGTTGCCTCAGCAAACCTGGCTTGGAGGCTAAAGACGGTGGGTTTTGACCAGAGGGAATCAATCGTTGTCTGGCAAGAAGAGCAAAGACAGTACCAGTGTTCACTGGAGCAAAGCAATTTTCTTCTGAGGAAAGTTTTGGCAGGCACTGCTTCTGTGGGCGGGACTCAGGCAACGCAGCCAGTGGACAGGGACAGCTTCTGAGTGACACATCATGGAGTCAACTGATTTAGAAGCATGTGGAATGTTCAGAAAGTGCCACCCCACCTCACAATTATATATGAGAGATGTTCTTAAATCTCCAGTCGATGCACACTTTCATGACTGTATGCCCCACTTAAGACAGTGGGACTGTCTTCTGACACTCCATGTCCTCAACTACCTTAAGATATATTGACTAGGAAAAAGGCTCGTTGTGGAAATAAATACAACGACCTCTAGAAAGAGGCTCTGGGCGGGTGCCCCGGCCTTGGACACTCAGTGTCAATTTGCTGTGGTGACCTCAGCAGGATATAATGACACTGAGTCCACCATTTTCTCCAGAGGAACTAATCTCTGCTACCTAAAGAACACTTGTAATTTTGAGTGATCTCCAGCCTTCACCTGGAGATTGGCAATGATGGTTCCCCAGAAGGGAATAGTTGGTTTGGAGGGTGGAGTCTATGGCTTTGTACTGTCCGATGTCCCATGCCTCCTGAAACCTCACCCTCTCCAGGCTCCATCCCTCACATCTCCAGGAATTTCCCACCTGGAGTTGGCAAACCTATCTCCTTCCCAGCCAATCATCAACCTACCTTTATTTTCCCCTCACTCTTCAGCTTTCCACCCCCCACACACCTGCAGCCTCTCCCATGCTCTGAAGCCCTGACTGCTACATCACATTGGCTTTCATATGGGGGCCACCTCAGCAGCATATAAGGATACAGAGCCAACCATTTTCTCCAGGGGAACTGATCTCTGCCATCTGAAAAGAAGTTGTAATTCTGAGTGATCTCCAGCCCTCACCAGGAGATTAGACACATTTTACCTCAGAAGAGCAAACTGTTTAGAATGTTAGAGGCAAAAGCCAATCAAGGTGCATATGCAAACGACCTCTGTGTTCCGAGGCAAAGGCCAATGAGGCTGCATATGCAAATAACCTCTGTGTTCTGACTGGCTATGGGGGGGAGAGGAACAGCAAAATGTTTAGAATGTTGGAGGCAGGATTCAGGCAAAGCAGTCAGTGGATAGGGAGACTCTCTGAATGACAGATCAGAGAGCGAACTGCTTTTGGAGCAGGTGGAATGTTCTAGAGAAGTGCCACCACCATTCAGCATTTATTTATAAGGGAGATGAGAATTTCTCTCTGTATTCCTAAATCCAACCCTATAATATGGCAGTAGCCTCAGGTGATGGATTTCAGGGGCTAGACTAGAGCTGCCTCCGCTGCCACCATATTGTCTTTGTGATGCCTTCCCCTTGCCTTTCTCCCTTAAAACTAGAGCTGAGATTTGATCCTTCCCTCCAGCCAGTTTGGTGTTGTGGTTAAGTGTGCGGACTCTAATCTGGGAGAACCGGGTTTGATTCCCCACTCCTTCACTTGCACCTGGCTGGATGACCTTGGGCAAGCCGTAGCTCTGATAACAGCTGTTCTTGAAAAAGAGGAGTTTCTGTCAGAGTTCTCTCAGCCCCACCTACCTCACAGGATATCTGTTGTGGGAGGGGAAGGGAAAGGAGTTTGTAAGCCACTCTGAGACACCTTTGGGTAGTGAAGGGTGGGGTATAAATCCAATCTCTTCTCTTCTTCTTCTTCTTCTTCTTCCTTATTCCCTGGGCATTCTGAAATACAGCACGGCTGACCAAACATGCCAGACAGAGAAGGAGTATGAACTATTCTAGTTCCTGGGGACAGCAAGAGAGGCAGGCAGCAACATGGGTTGCCTCAGGTGGCACTCTGCTTAAATTGCTGCCGCCAAAAAATTTTGTACTTAGTCTTTTTTTTAAAAAAAAGATGAAGTATGGTCAGCTCAGAAATACAGAACATAGTCCAGAGGTGTCAAACTCATTTGTTACGGGGGCCAGATCTGACATAAATGTTACTTTGTTTGGCCAGGCTATGTGTACCATAAAATGTTATGCCAGGCACCAGAGATATAAACTTTCAAGAATTTTACATTACCCAGTTTCACCCGGTTTCAAGCCGGTAATGATCCATTTTAAAGTGAACCGGTACAGGGCTGCCATTTCACACACGGCTTTCCCCTTCTGGTAAAGAGCTGGATCTGAAGCAGTTTTCCATTTCAGACTGCACCGCTTTTTCCCACTTTTCCCCCGCCGTTTTTCGCCTGCGCGGGCGATCTCCAGCTTAAAAAAAAAATGTTCGCTTTAGAGCGCTATAGCGCTATAGCAGTATAAAAAACACTCCATGCATTCCGATGGGATTGATATAATGGTATTCCGTTATAGCGCCATAGCGCTATAAAGTGAACATTTTAAAAAAGCCGGAGATCGCCCGCGCGGGCAAAAAACAGCGGGGAAAAAGTGTATCAGAACCAGGAGAGGGAACTGAAGACTACTTGGAAGCGGTTGACAGGTAAAACGCTTCAGTCCCGATTCCTAAATGGGACAGAAGCGTTTGTGTATGAAATGGCAAATATATTCCGGAAGGGAACCAGTTCTCAAACGGGGGAGGCCTGATGGAGAGGTTGTTTCTGAAACCTCCAAGGGGTGCTTTTTGTCTTCCATTGATCCCTTTTCCTTCCTGAGGTGAGAACAGGTGTGGGGGAGAAGGGATGTTGCCATCCCCCACCCTCCCCGACTCTCTGCCTCCTGGTTCCATGGCTGTTCAGACATGCAGCAGTGATAGCAGTGCCCATTCTTCCCTTCGCTCCTCTCTTTTTCCCTTCACTTCTGAGGCCAGGACTTATTTCCCCTCAGAGTGGCACACACAAGATAGCCCAGCTGCCTCCCAATCCATGTGCCGGCCCTCCTCCTCTTCTCTCCCCTGCCGGCCCCATCCCTTCATCGGCAAACTGCTGCTCTGTGTGCCTGCTCTCGCCAGCCTCCCTCACAGTCGCCATTTGGTGAAGCAGTGGCACAGCCAGTCACTCAGCTCCACCCCTCCATGTAGTGGCTTCAGCAGTCCCACTGAGCTGTGGCTGAGAACGCGGGAGGGGGGAAAACCACGCCACCTCTTTCTCCACCTTTCCCCTCACCCTATTTTACCTCAGCCTCATAGTCCTGCCCCCTAGCAATTTCCTTTCTATCTCTTGACAGCTTCGATCATACACACCTCACCACATGTGCCCATTTGCCTGCTCCCTGCCCAGCAGCCTCCTGTCTTCCCTCCCTTGCACCAGTTGCTTGCAGGCCAGATAAGAGCCCCAGACAGACTGGTTCCAGCTCCTGGGCCGTATGTTTGACACCTCTGCTATTGGTCACAAAATGGATCCATGCACATTTGTTCATTTATTTATTCAGAAATTATATACGCCAACTCTCCAGAGACCTGCTTGAGGCAGCTTACTACTAAAACAATAAAACAAGGCAATTAAAACAAACCATTAAAAGTGAGCCGAGGCATTAAAACAAGCCATTAAAAACAAGACATAAAACAACATGAAACAAACACTGAGCAGCCTAAAATAATATTAATAAAACAGTCCTCAGACCAGAAGCAGGCCATAAAACTGCTTTAAAAATAACTCTTAGTTAAATGTCAAATTATGCCATTCTAAAAATGGGGGGGGGGATACAGCTCATAGAGTTTGTACTATAGAACAGAGCCAATAACCAAATGGAACAAAAACTCTCTGCCCACCACTCATGTTTTAGACGCTCATCCATGGAAAACATAACAGAATTCATCCTTCGTGTGCATGTATAAAATGTCATCAAATTGCAGCAGACTTATGGCAACACCAGAAAGGGGCTTTCGAGGCAAGTAAGAAGCAGAGGTGGTTTGCCATTGCCTTCCTCAGCAAAGTTGTCCTTGGTGGTTTCCCTTCCAAGTGCCAATCCTGCTTAAATTCTGAGATCTGACTAGATTCAACTATATACCATGCCACCTTCCCTCCTAATTAATTCTTAGGCACTATCTATAGAGCTGTATTAACTACAGGTTTTTTTCAGATACATCAGCATTAAAATACCTTATGTAAGGCTGCGGTCACACGTAACAGAAGCCACACAAGTGAGACGGAAAACAGCCGGAGTTTCCGGGCGCGATCTCACCAGCACATCTGGGAAGCGTAGCACTCCCGTGGCTCAACCGAGGCTTCCAGCCGAAACTGCGTGGCAAAAAACTAGTACCTTGGAGGTACTAGTTTCCGGAAACTGCGGGGCAAGGGCGGGCGTCTGATCGCGTTTCCGGTGGCATCCGGCGCCCGCCCATGTCCCCTTGCAAATAAGGTGTGTTTTTTTTGTCCAAGTCTCTGTGGATGCGCATGCGCACCCAACGGAGCATGCGCATTTGTCATGTACACAAAAATAAAAAACAGTTTGCCGCGGCGCGCGCTTCTTCGTTGTGCGCCAGATTGTCCTGTGATCGGCACCTCTCCCTTGCCATGGAACCTCCACGGTACCTCCACAGGACCTCCACAGGAGGTCTGATCATGTAACTGCGCAGTAGTTTGCCCCAGGGCAAACAGCCACGCTTCTCCTCTGCAGTTTCCTGCCCGTGTGACCGGGGCCTTTATTAAGGAAGTAGATTAATGCATGGAATTTTATAAAGTTAATGGTGTCTCTTACATGAGGACCATAAGAACTATTACATGCATGTTATATGGAGTTATCTGGTCTTAAGAAGATCACTACTGGATCAGACCAAGGTCCATTTAGTTCACCATACTGTTTCTGACCTTAGCCAGCAACATGATTCCAAGAAGAGTACAAGAAAAGCACAAAGACAATAGTCTCCCATGATTGGTTGTCCCCCAGAAACTGGTGTTCAGAGGATACACTACCTCTGAAAGTGGAGTTTCTTTTTAGTCGCTGGGCTAATAACTTACCTTACATGTATGCAGGGCTCTAGTGGGGGGGGAGCTCTCAGGTACGGAGCTCCGGAAGAGAACCTCTAGGGGGCGGGGCGGTCACGTGGTGAAGCCCCGCCCCCTTCTTTACCCCGCCCTCTGCTTCGATCCTCATTCCGTTTGGGAATGAGGATGAAGCAGGAGGGTAAGTAGCCAGGCCTTCTGACACACTTCCGGTGATGTCAGGGGGTGTGGCCTTCTGTCACTTCCGGTGATGTCAGGGGGCGTGGCATATGCAAATAAGTTATGCTAATGAGTTATGCTAATGAGCTCCGGCAGCTCTTTTTCTACAACAAGACCCCTGCATGTATGCATCAAATCCGCCTTAAAACGTGTTTAAACTAGTAGCCATCACCACATCTTGCTGTACAGCAAACTCTTTTACAAGGTTCTTTGTTCAGTGGGGTCTTCCAGTGGACCTTGGGAAAGTCTTTCTATGAAAAACTGTTGGTGTGGAAAGAGGTTTCTTTTCTGAGAAGTTTTATGAACCTGTGCTATTTCCAAGTAAACAATTTTCACTATCATTCAGAATATATGACAGTTATACAAAGGCAACAGGAAGGGGCTTATAAGGTTTATTTCTCCCTTCCCCATGCTTTCAAAAGTTGATAACTAGTTCAGGAAGTGAATACAAAGCTGAGCTAACTTCTCTGTATATAACTGATTCATGGGTTAAAAATCTGAAAATATCAGTATTTTCTCCAAGTTGCAAGTTAGTTCTTCACCTACACACACACACCACTAACACCACCCCCGCTCATTGGGGAGACACTGCTGTAGATGTTACTTCCTTTCCTTCGTTATAATTATTTGATAAACTGTGAAGTTGCTGACATTTAAGGCATCATCATCAGAGTGAGAGTTCCTGATTAACAAAACAGGTCACAGATTGGAGCTTGACTGTAGATGCCGCTACCTAAGTTCCTAACAGTCCTCCTTTTGAATCTAACAGACCAAGCGTCTGAGCTGGATCTCTCTATTCTCTCTGTGTGTATCTGTATGTGAAAATAAACTGTAGTTCCTCTGTAACAATTCTTAGACTTCTGCCAGAAAATTGTGTTATGCTATTCCTTTTATCAGAAATACTAGTCATCAATGGGAAAAGTAACATTTGAACCGTAACATGCAAATGAATGTATTTGTTCCTTAAAATGTTTGTATCTCACTCTTCAACCTACAGATCCAAACAGTGGCTAAAAAAATCCATAAAATGTACAATACCACACAAATAAACTTAATACTAATCGCATCAGAACTACTGAACAACAAGATCAGCAGAATCACTAGTGGTATAGTGGTTAGAGTGTCAGATGGGGAGACCCAGGTTTGAATCCCTACTTTGCCATGAAGCTTGCTGGATGATCTAGGGCCTGTCACTGTCCCCCAACCTAACCTACCTCACAGGGTTGTTATGTGGATAAAATGGAGAAGAGAAGGACATTTTTAAAGCTGCTCTGAGCCTCTGTTGCAGATAAATAAATAAATAAACAGAAACCACTGCTGTAAATCATAGCCTTGGGTTGTTCCAAATCTAAATCTGAAATCAAGCAAAGAATTTGGAACATTGAACTTCAAAACACATTTAATTGTTCCTGCAAAATATCATCACCTTAGGAACAAGAAATTGGTTTTGATCAAACTATGTAGTGAATTTATTGGTTCCAGAACACAGGATGGCTTTCACTGTGGCTTGTCTCATATGGGAAGACAGGAGGAATGATCTGCCTCCTCTCTTCTTGCAGACCCTAAATCTGGAACCTTGGATAGAGCTGCCACATTCTGAGGAAGCTGCCAGGTTCTCCTGAGATACAGTATTGACTTAGTGACACATATTTGCTTTTTTGTACATCTCTCAATGGAAGATTGCATGAATATTCTTATAACCACTCTGATAATGTGTGGATGTTTTAGTCTGCTGGTCTATGCCATAATAAATTATTGATTGATTGATTGAATGCTGTTAATCAGTTTATAATGACCCATCCACAAAAGCTCCCTTAAAAAGTGTCACCTGCTCTTGGTGCAAGACTAGGAATTTATAACCTCACTCCCACTTCTCAGGCCCTGTTCTGCATAGTTACCTGTAACTGAACATGTGATGATGGAGGCATATGAAGCATATGAGAAGTCCCTTAAGGTGCTCTGGCCCCCAGATCTTTTAGAGCTTTGAAGGTTTGATACCAGTAAATGGGACCAGAACCATGTTGGAGCCAATGGAGTAGTTACAGAATTGGGATCACATACCGTAAATGTCATGCCGAGTAAACATTCTGGCAGCTGCATTCTGGACCAGTGGTGGTCTCTGAGGATTGCTCAAAGGCAGCCCCATGCAGAGCATATGACAGCACATTGGGTTTGCCCTGTTTAGTATTTGGATGGGAGACCACCAAGGAATACCAGGGTTGGTATGCAGAGGCAGGCAATGGCAAACCTCTGAATGTCTCTTGCCTTGAAAACCCTATGAGGTAGCCATGGGTCGGCTGCAACTTGATGGGGAAAAAGAATCCCCTGCATGGCACCCATCGTCTCTGTAACGTTCACTGATGTGTTTAGAGCTGCCAGATCTCCTGCTATGGTGAGAGCCTTCTGCTGGCAGTCCTACTTCTCCTGTTACTCCTTGCTGGGCCAGCAGGGGGGGGGAGGGGGGGATCAACAGTGCACCATGACTTCATTTCCAGAGCAACCCAGAAGCCATATTGTGGTGACGCTGTAGCATCCCCTGGCCTGGCAAGCCTAGATGTGTTTCCAGGTACCTGCTTGCTTCTTCCTCCAAAACAGTTAGCCCTAGCTTTCATCTATCTTACTGGAGCAGGCGTGTTTTTTGAAGACCTCAGGACTCAAAGGCATCACCTTTTGGTCTGCAGGGAGAACCCATTCAGAAATAGGTGTCTCTGTTACAGGAGGATGTTTAGTTTGGAACCTCCATAAGTTTTGTAACAGGGCCCCACGGCAGCCATTCTGTGATTGGTCCTGACTCCCATGGCAGCCATTTTTCCATGATGCCCACTACCCTTTTTCAAAATTCCAGAAGTGCCAGCAGATTCCGCAAGGTAGAGGATCTATTAACTATTAATTACTATGACTATGTTATTCTTACCCATAAACTGCTACAAGTACAGTCACATCCTAAGCAGGTTTATGCCCCCTAAGTCCATTGAGGTCTGTAGGCTTAGAAGGGTATAAATCTCCTTAGGATGGCACTGCAAATGAACTTACCAAAGACAATTATGCATGATCCACCTATTCATGCATAAGCAGAGTGGGCAAAGAGAGGTAAACCATGCAACTCCTGCAAGTGATCACACTCTGTGAAACATTTCTTTGGCTGTAGTCACATGGTCATTGTGATTGGGTTTCACCACTGTTCCCTCTCGCATTTAAAAGACGCCCACATCCTTCTCCCGCACCGAAGTCAGCTCACTCGCGCAATCCTCCCGGTTCCCTAGCGAGTTTTCAGACTCTGGGAAAACCAAGTACTTTCCAGGTATTTGCACTTTGAATCTGCAATTTTGCCTATCTGGACAGCCATCTCTCGCAGTGGTTGCAATTAGGTCGTCTGAACATCCTTCTTCTTGTAGTTCTTGTGGGGTTTTTTGCGACTTTCACCATTGTGCACATGTGTGCACATGCATGTGCCTGGAGCATTGTCAAACAAAGCAAGTGGTTGGGCAAGAGATGTGTGATCATCTGAACCCGCTTAAAAATATCCCCGATCAAATCTATACCGGGAACAAATCGCAGTACGCTTGCCGTGTGACCACAGCCTTTTTCTCCAAGCAAGCCCACTCATTCCTGAATAGATTCCAAAAAATAAACTGATATATATGCTGGAAGAAACATGTTTAAATTAATTAAGTGGGATACACAAATGCCTGATCGAAGCCCAGAAATAGCCTTTCAGTTGGAGGAAAGTACCTCTTTGCCACTCCATAATTTGTACTGAATGTTAGGTCCCTGTTGTACTGCATGTGCCCCTTATATTTTATCCCTTTATTTTATTGCTGAATCTCTGGAGCTGATTTTGTATCAAAATAAACAACTGATTGATTGATTGAAGGATGGATGGATGGATGGATCGATCGATTGACTGATTGGTACAAGCTTCATGTGTGTACGTTTTAGTGCCCCAACCCTTGTTTAAAATTAGGGCCCCAGCTGCATCATGATCCTGATGGCAGTGAAGAATGGAGGAAAAACCCATTCACACACCTCTCTGTGCCCACTCTCTATAAAATGGGGAAACTCTCTCCTCTCTGTACAGTTTGGCTGTGATGATTCACATGTTACAAAGTCCATGTGGCCTACTGACACATATGGTCTGTGAGTTCCTCTTTGAGACCACAGTACACAGGGAGAGGGTAGTTAAGCTTCCCCCTCCATGCCATTTCCCTATGAAACACCCTGGGGATTCCTTTCTCGAGGGGCAAAAAGTACTTACATGCAGTGTTCCCTCTAAGCTGAGTTAGTGTGAGCTGGCTCACAATTTTTTAGCCTCCGGCTCACACATTTTTGTCTCAGCTCAGGAAGGACGGCTCCAAAGCAAACTAATTGATGCAGCAGCCAAATCGCTCGCTCACTACTTTAATGCCAGTAGCTCACAAAGTAGAATTTTTGCTCACAAGTCTCCATAGCTTAGAGGGAACATTGCTTACATGTAACAATCAAGTTGGGTAGCCATGTTAGTCTGTCTGTAGCAGTAGAAAAGAGCAAGAGTGTAGTACACTGGTTCCCAAAGTGGGCCTGGGGGGCACTGGAACAATCCAGGTGGGTGGTAGGAGCCTTGGGTGCAATTGGGGGGTGTTGAATAAAAATAAGGGGGGGGTGGAAGCATAAAGAAAGAATAGTCCTGAACCTATCTAAAGCAGCCTTTTCCTGCCTTCTCCTGGTCTTCTCTGGGATCGGGGGGGGGGCTGGTATTCTTTGGAGCAGGCGGGTCAAAAGGAGGGTCCACAAGTGATAGCCAAATAATACATTCATGACTTTCCCCCTCAAAAATATAGTCATCCTGCTCGAGCAAGCCTTGTTGATACTGATCCCCAGGGGTCTTGTTGTAGAAAAAGAGCTGCCGGAGCTCATTAGCATAACTCATTAGCATAACTTATTTGCATATGCCACGCCCCCTGACATCACCGGAAGTGACAGAAGGCCACACCCCCTGACATCACCGGAAGTGTGTCAGAAGGCCTGGCTACTTACCCTCCTGCTTCATCCTCATTCCCAAACGGAATGAGGATCGAAGCAGAGGGCGGGGTAAAGAAGGGGGCGGGGCTTCACCACGTGACCGCCCCGCCCCCTAGAGGTTCTCTTCCGGAGCTCCGTACCTGAGAGCTCCCCCCCCGACTAGAGCCCTGCTGATCCCACTAGAAATTTCCCATTGAGTCTGCTTACCACTGTGTGTAGATAAGGCCATCTCCACGTTTCCTCACACCAAACCACAGATCTGGGATGGGATGCCCGGAGCTCCCAGAGGTTTCTATATTATCCTGTGGCTGCTTCCTAAAAGCGGTCAATTTGGCATTAAGGCCAAAAACTCTTTTGGGTGGAAGGGGGGCTTTCTTAACTAAAAGTTGTGATTCTTAGGAGTCTATTAAATATTGAATCTGCCTAGATACAATTTTAATTTATCAATAAACAGGGCATTTGTACGTTAAAATATTTTATATTTGGAGTAGCAATTAGTTTTTCCCTTCCTTTAAACAGAGTTTAAGAGAGTTGCTATGCTGATAACTAAAGATTTCCCCCCCCCTTATTTTCAGATGTTGAGGAATTATTAGCACACAAATATAGCCCAGCTTCATCAGACCAAAGATCTATCATCCAGCGTTTTATCAGCTAAAGAGTAATTTACTGGCTTGTTTGGTTTTCCAGTGTCTCCTCAAGTTACTGAACCAGCCAAGTAGAAGCCTGTAAACCTGGGCCAGTCTAGTCAACTTGTTTTCCAGCCCTCCAGCAAAAACAATGAGGCCGATGTTGGTTCCCTATTCCCAGTTCCTTATTCATTCCTTATTCGTGACTTATTCATTAATTCAACCAAAAACAATGAGGAGAGTTTGAAAGCTCTGAATCCCAAAATAAGTTCTGGAGCACCACACATCATACACCCCCAGGTTCACAGGCAGAGGTAGATTCGGGGAGATCGCGGGGGATCGCAGTTCCCCCGGGTGAGGTGTGGGGGTGGGGCACACAATGAAGCCCCGCCCCCTGCTTCCGGCCACCCCGCTTCTGGCCCTCATTCAGCCAGGAGGAGGCAGGAGAAGAGGGAGGGTAAGTTGCTTCCTCCCTGCCTCTCCCCACCCCTGCCTGCCTGGGGCCAGGGAGGGCCTTCGCGGGGCTTCCTTGCACTCCCGCCGGCCTTGCAGGTCCACCGCCGGGCCCCTGATGTCAGGGGGTGTGGCATATGCTAATGTGGCAGGGGGTGTGGCCTTATGACACACTTCCGGTGATGGCAGGGGGTGTGGCATATGCTAATGAGTTATGCTAATAAGTTCCCCTAAATCTTTTTCTACGAAATGACCCCTGTTCACAGGACTCTCCCCTTCAAGAGGAGATATGCTGTTTCCTGGTCCAAAGCGTGGTTCTTGTGCCAGCTGCTTCAAAGCAAATAAGGAATGAATAAGGAACCAACTTCAGCCTCATAAACAACAGTCCTACCCTCAATGCTGATCAGCTTAGAACTTTCGTGAGCGCATATGAGTGAAGACACCCCCTCCCTCCCTCTCACAAGAGGCACACTTTCAGTTTCCTGTAAGAATGGAGGGAAAGATTCCACAGGGAGAAGCAAGATTTACAGGTGTTTCAAAGACAGCTGTTGAATGTTTTCAAAATTAAATTACAAAAAACTGTGCATCTTAATAGCATTTTATACCTTATAATAACCAAACATAGAGAAATAATAGTATGTGGTCTGAAACACGGGGGAGGGGTGCCCTCCCTAAGTGGCACTCCTATCCAGACTGATGGAACCTGGCAGATGTGCCAGGTACTCCCAATACTAACTCTGCAGGGATCAAAGGTACAGATCAATTAGTTAAATAGCACCAGTCTCAATACAGATCCTCAGAGGACCTCTCCATGCCCCTCTGTTTACTCCTGTCCAGCATAATAACTACTGGTATATCCCTACAGTTTACTTTGGGGCTAGATGTTGCCCTATGACTGCTAAGCTTCCTTACAGGCTTTTTCTGAGGAAGTTTCCCAAGGTGTCTTTTTCCCATAGAAAGGTGTGGAAAACGTAGGTTTCTTGTAAAAGTAAAGCTGAGATAGTTTTACAAGATGAAAATACCATATTTTTCTGAAAGGAAGACAACCCTGAATGCAAGATTTATCTTTTCATTTTTTGTCATCAGGTCACAGATGACTTATGGTGATCCTGAGCCCACTAAAAAGAGGTTATACACAAAATATTTTTATTACTGTACATAACCGTAACTTGTATGGAATTTTAATATGGCCCCTCTTTTTCTAATGGCACATGTAGGAAAAACCCCTAGTATTCCTTGCCGGCAAATAGGGTACTCTTAATGTCCTTTCAATTTCCGTATCAAGAAACTGCAAGAGGACAGAAGCCTAAGAGACAGTTCAGTTTGGCCTGGTTCTAGAACATTGAAAGAGGCTGTATGCCTACTTTGGTCTGTTCTTACTTTATATTTTATTTCATTGTCAGGGAAATTTTAACTTGTGTCCATGACATGAAACTGGATCTCTTAGGAGGCTTACTTCTCAACATAGGGGTTCTTAGGTGTCCCAACACTCACAAACCACAGGGAAACTGTGCTAGTTCCAATACATGTTGCAAACTAGAAGCTGGCAGAATCAGTTCAGTTTGCAGTACAGTCCTACAGACTGACAGTTGCAGAAAAATCACAGGCTTGCTCACAACACTCTGTCCGTCCCCCTTTCCCTTCATTTCCAGTTTAGCACTACGCCTATAATTAAACTGTTGGAGATGCTCTTCTCTGTACACATGAATGATGTTAATTATTTCTGCCCATCTTCTGTCTCTTACGCTATTTTGCTTATTGTCAGAGGAAGCAGCAGCAGTTTCTATGTGCTACAATCTGCCTATCGAAGTTGCTGCTGCAGCATCTTGAGTAAACTTCTCTATTGCTCCAGTGAGAAAATGGATCAGGAGAGCTGATATTAGTGCATATACAAGCTAATTCATAATGTTAGAATTGGCTCTTAGTGCCAGCACCAAGAATCACAGAGACCCCAAACCCAACCAATTAGATATTCCCCATGTGCCCATTGGATGGAAACACACACACATTGTTTTCCCAAAACAACAGCACTGGTATGGATGCCAGACCCCCCCCCCCCCCCGTGGGACCTGGGGCTCCCCTAGAATCACAGCTCATCTCCAGACTACAGAGATCAGTTCCCCTGGAGAAAATGACTGCTTTGGAGGGTGGACTGTGTGACATTCTACCCCATGGAGGTCCCTGTCTTCCCCCGCCTGGCTCTGACAACCCCACGATCCAATTAATCCAAAACCAAGATGCATCGGGTATTCAGCAGAAAGTGACAGGAACTAATTTTCTTTGTGTTAGGAATAAATCATCCCCCCCCCCAGAAAGGTCTGTGTGGGAGGGGAGAAAGCAGGACTTGCAAGAACAAGCATGTGTGAAAGACTGCCAACCTCACTGCACCTAGGACTGTCATCCTCCGGGCGGGTCCCAGGGTTCTCCCAGAATTACAGTTTATCTTCATGTGGTGTATTTGAAAAGGCTTACGTGAATTGCCGCATTAACTCTCCATGTTAAGCTCAAGCCAGAGGAAGGCTCCTCCGAGCCAACTTGCTATTGGTCGCTCGACAACAGCGACCAATCAGAACGGTACCAATTCCCTGCGAGGGAAGGACTTTCATTGGACGTTATCTGCACAACCTCATTGGTTGTTTATTGTAAATAGGTGTGGCTACGTTAGCCCGGGAATGTTTAAAAGGAGGCTAGCTCCCAATGTTAAGTTGTTCTGGTCAGGGCTA
>NW_015160208.1:1755241-1755922 GCF_001447785.1 Gekko japonicus
GTTCTGGTTATGACTTCTTTCAAGCGCTTGTTCATTTCTACAATAAAGCTGATCACTTTTGTTGAAATCACTCTCCGGTTCTTTGTTAGCGGCGACCTAACACTTCAGAATACAGTAAGTCAGTCCCCCTGGCTAAAACAGCAACTTTGAAGGGTGGGCTTCCCTGCTGAGCTCCCTCCTCAGGATCTGCCCTCTGGAGGCACCGTCCCCAAGCCTCCAAGAATTCCCCTGGCTGGAGTCAACAACCCTCACTGTAGAGTACTGTTTGAACACATTAAAATCAACCCTAGGAACAGGCCTGAAAAAATCTTTAAATCCACATGGCAACTTGATCTGTCATGAGAAATCAGCTTAGCTTTATCCAGAGGCTTTTGAAAATCCGGCAATGGATGGTGCAAAAAAGGTGCTTTTCGCCACACAGCACTTTCCATGAAACTGGTCCTCACTGTGGTGCCTTTTGGGAAAAAGAACAGGAGAATAAGAAAGGACAAGAGTCCTTTCACAAGTTCAGTCTGGTTCATGTGAATGCTCTCCCTCATGAGGCTTTATGAGAAAGCACACACCAACATTTAAGAGGAATCTGTGTGGGTCATTGGCAGAGAAGTAGAAGGTACCCAGTACTGACTGAGATTCCATGGTAAAATAATAAAAATGCCATGTTTCCTGTTTTCAGAAATAAGC